>NW_008794281.1:1673263-1692014 GCF_000699145.1 Aptenodytes forsteri
GAAAGCCTACGGCTAGAGAACCTACGCCGGTATTCAGAACAGTTAGGATGACTGCAGTTGGAAAGCAGCAAAAATCTGAAAATATTTCTAGTTTTTAAAAAGTCTAGAAGGCACTCGTCCTTTCAGCATTGTGAAGACAGATAAGAGCAATTACTTTAAAAGAACACATTTGAAAATCTATGATCTGTTGCAACCTTAAACACTCCTGGAAATTAGAATAAATTGCTGGGAATGTTGAGAATAAAGTTTTCCTAAGAAAGCACTAAAAATAAATTACTGAAGAGACATTATATGTTAGGCAGCGCATATTACGAATGTACCAGATACTGAGAAAAGCAATATAGTACTGTGCAAAGTTTTAAAAAGTACCCATATTTTCCAAGCATTTTACTGACTGAGGTCACTACTCTATAAAACCTTTCCGTTTCCCCCACCACCAGTTCAAAAAGCAGTCATTCTTCGTTAAAGCTATACACAATACCTCCAAAATGAACTCTCTTCTTGGATCTTGACTTTTCAGCCATGGTTTCTAACCAGCTTACTTGAGTTTTGTGTGCTTCTGCGTCCTCACGAAGAAAAACATCCCAAACATTTAATTTCAAAATGTACTATTGTAACTACATAAAAAAAGTTGAAGCTTCTCAAGAAATGTAGGATTTGACAAGTGTTCTAAATTTTTATACAAAATGCTGCTGGAAACAATTCTTACTTTTAAAACACAGCAACAACAAAAATCCCAAATCAAGATGACCACAAACAAGAAGTTTTATTTGACACAAGTTATAGGCTGAGACTCAAAGCCCACATCCTCTCCGTTCCACGCTGTACCAAGAGATTTTTTTTTTTTCCCCTGCTGCAGGTTTCCATGGAAATGCATCAGTCACTAATCTAAATAAGTGCGGGTGAAGGACGCCTGAAAACCTAGAGCAATTACGCATGCCATTAGAGGAAAAGAATATGATTCAACCCAGCTATTAGAAATGTGGCACAGCTATCGCTTCTATATATTGTTGTAGTGTTCTAAAAACAAAACTGCTTCTCTATTTTTTTTAAACCCACTCTTTCACTACCTGTAAGAGGGGGAAAAAAAAGAAAAAGCATTAAAAATACCTCTCACGTAACAAGCACACAGTGAAGTCAGACCAAAACAGTCAGCTGCAAAACACAAACGTAGTTAATAACACACATTTGTTTTGCCATGAAAATCCATTGTACATTAAAACTTGTCTTTCTATTACTGGTCAAAGATACTTCACTTTAGTCATTTCGATGAGCAATAGAAAAGTGAATACTTTGATCTGCATTAAAGGGCTAATGATCCTTAAAAAAACTTGATGTAAATATAATGTCTGATTAATGTGTTACTAAACATCTATATGTAACCACACCATACATGTCAGGCATAGGGGCGTCTGTACTTACAAAGATAATTGCAATTCAGCACCCATACTAACTTTGTGTATATAGCATATATATCTGGTACAGAGCAGTATGGGCACCCATTCTTCTCTATTTGTGTGCAAGTGCTTATAGCTCTATTACACGGCACATACAGACCTCCCCAGACGCCCTGCTGAAGCAGGTCAGGTAGCGTATACTTCTCATCTGGTTCATCTAGCAGGCACACGAGCAGTTTGGGATTTATGTCACCTAGCTTTCTTGTCCTCCTGCTGCTTTGCACTCAGCCTGTTCCTACCTCTTGTCACACAGGAAAATATTGACTCATCTGGAGCAGGGACTGCGCTGTTGCATATGAACAAACGTTTTGCCACAAAGGCAGAGAGTTATTTCAGACTATTTGAACTTAGTGTTACTACCCAGTTATTTTTCCCCTTCCCTCACTCTTGAAGAACGAGCTATTGTAGTACAACTGATAAGAGGAAACACCGGGCAGCCTTGAAAAGATCCAGTTTTAGGATTCTAATGACAGTTTTGTCAAGTTCTGATTGTCTATATCAGGTTTTACAGAAAATGTCTCCCAAATGGTTGCAATTATATAAAAAAGTGAGGTTACTGAATAAATAGCGCTGTTCCAAGTCTGGAGCACAGATTTGCGATCTAGCATCTATACTACACCTGTGTATGCCAGGAACGCGCTAGCTGTAGTCCCCTTCACAAGTCTACTTGAAATTAATGCGATTTCAGCCAATAAACACTGCAATTAGACCACAAGCAGTAGGATCTGAGAAGGAGGAAACACACTTCTGGAGGAAAAGACCTCTTAAATTTTTAATTGCACTCAAGTCTCTATTCTGCATGAGTGCTATTTCCCCACCAGAGCTAAGCACTCTCCGTCTACTCTAAAGTACTGGGTACATCTAGTGAAGCAAGCACTCGGGAGGCAGAGAACTGTTTTTTCTTACATGCTTAGAGTTCTCCTTGCTGACAACAAGGCACCACTGCGAATGAAGTCTAATTAGTTATATTCGAATTCACAGGATGTAAAAGCCAAAATGAGGGAAATGAAAGACAGCTTAGACTAGGGCTAGCAGAGAAAGCAGCGTGAAACAAGATAGGAGCAGCAGCAGAAACTGCACAGGAGAACCCGACTACAGAAAGGAGCAAAGGGTAATGAAGCAAACAAGACATGTAAGAGTCTGTCTAGTGGAGTGGACCCTACCCAGGGCCAGGACCGTAACCTGAGTCTGCTCGTTTCAAACCTTACAAGCATTCTCTTGTACAGCTTATTCATACAGAGGATGACACCGTACTGTTCCTAACCTGCTGCTAATCAAACCACAAAACCAAAACATCTTGGGTTTGAACCTCAGTCAGCAGTTCAGATACTGTCTCTGGCTCTCCCACAGGCTACACTGTAAGCATTTCGATTTTAACTACTGCTCCTATCTTTTGCCCCACAGCTTCACTATCTCATTTCAGCAGTTATGGGAAGCCTGGAAATCCGAAAACGTAAGACCCATATATTTTGCATCAATGGCAAGATATATGACTGCAGAATAGTCAAGTCTAATGAATCTAAGCAACAAGTTCATGTCATTTTATATATGTGTCCTGCATGTCCCTGCCATTTTGTTACCCACGTAATACAAACACCATGCAAGAGCTATATATGCAAACCTGAAAGTACAGACAGACAGTTCTAGCTGTGTATTCAAAAGATGTGCCGCTTGAAAGCATGATTACTAAACATGGATATTAATAATAACTAATAATTGACTAATGAAGAGTAGGTTTGTAGTCCATCACAACGCTACGAAAGACAAGACACTTGCATTACAATGAATATGATGGAAAATGTCATGCAAGAAGAAATAATTGTTTGCTTTTACATCATTAAGACGAACACCCACAATTTATACAATTTTATTTTTTTTTAACAAGACTGTCAGGATTAGGAAATTTCATTTTGCAATAAAAATTAACATGCAAAACCTAACAAGGTGGTATCTACCCAACCAGGGAGAAGCAGCTGAGGAAATCCCAGCAAAGTATAGAAAGTTGCATCTTATAAAATGTCCAAAAGTATCAGGCCCATGTTTTTCCTGCAAAAATGGAAACAAAGAATTTAATTTTGACTCTGAAAAGTAAATCTTATGAAAATTTCACTATTAATCCCATATATTGTATTCTATTTACAATACAAAGTTTTCTGCAGAAAAGTTGACCTTTGTTTTCTGAACTGAAATACCAGCCTTCAGATTCCTTTATATGCAAACCCACTTAAAATTACATAAAGAAAATATCCAAATGTGGCCTTTCTAGTCCAAGGAGAACAGAAAATGATTCACCTATGTACTTGGTATATTAGCCTAACAGACTATCAGAGAAAGAAATAAAGTTTTAATTGTCCAACTTCAGCTTTTGAAAAAAAGAAGAGGGGGAAAAAAAAAAGAGGGCATATGTATATATTAAGAACACTAAAAGATCATACTACAAATCAGCTTGAATATATAGTATTCTTTATGTTAGCTTTCAGTTTGTTAGTTCTAACACTCACACTTAAATGCCTTTTCTTCATCTGCTGAAGTTTTCAAAAAAGCAGCAGAAAGTAGGCCTTCCCTCTCAAATCTGACAATCTTTTATCTACACCTCAAGCCAGACCCTTTCAAGTTTCATTTTCTAACATTTAGTCCAATCTAGATTAAGAATTTATTTTAAAAGTGACAGTAAAATGTTTTTTAAAGTTAAGATTTTAGACCTCTGCTATGACAGAAACTTAAAAAGTTTTATTTATAACACACTTTGAAACCCTTAGGAAATGCCAAGAACAGATCACTAGAAGATCACATGGCTTTAAATTGTACGCTGATTAAACTGAATAGTGACTTGTCCCGTTATTGATCAAAATCCAGTCTCACTTCAGTGAAGATTAAAGCGAAGAGCATATGATGATACACAAATTTGGAATAATATTTGAACATGTAATTGTAGGAATATAAGTATTACAAAAATTAAAAATCTTATACCTCAAATAATGCCATTCAGATGAAATTTTCTAAATTGAAGTGAAAATCATCACTGAAACGATCAGTGTGAACAGTAAAAGACAAGCTTATTACTGTAGATCAACATTCATAAAGTCACTACGACTATCTAAATCTTCAGGGTATTTTTCCTCAGAATACCATCGCAATTCAGAGAATTAGGTAACAGGCACAGGGTGTGTAAACAGCATGCCAAAGACTACAGCAAAAGGCAAAGGGAAGGCAATAAACCTGTTCTAAAGCAGTTCAGCTGGAAAAGCATTTGAGCATTAAGTTTATAAGATAAAAATGTACATTTGCTAATTGTTACAGGAAGGTCAAAACGTATTTTCTAAGATATCCAAAGGTTAAAAAAGCAGGAATGGCAAAAAAATTGTTATCATTTCCAGATGTTTTCTGTAAGTCTAAATGACTAATTCTTGGAAGCAAGTAGCAATATGGAAATGAATTCTCTTAAGACTGATATATTCCTGAAACTCCATTATGTATCATGCTTAATGCCTATAAACTAATAAGAAAAAACTAATTATGTTGCATCTTTGTACTTATGAGATTTTTAGTTATGAGATTTGTAAAATGTTATAACTGAAGAAATCAAATACTCTGGTTATATTACTCATGTGAAAAAAAATCCAGGAGGCTGACTGACAAGGGGTAGAGACAGAAGAAAACAGGAATTCAGATGCATGACACTTAGTCAACAGTTACTAACGACTCTTTTATGTACCAGTCACACTTAAGTAGAGAGCATCATTAACTTGTCCAGCAACAGCACATCTCTACGCACAATCCTTGCTTTATAAAATTGATAACAATAATCCCTGCTAAACTTAACCAGTAACCAGAAGAGGACTAACAATCGCAGTGAAGTTTCAGCTTTTACACGTACGCCCTTATCATTTCAGATATAAAGAAGAAAAAAGTCTGACCAACTGTAGGTTTCAGAATACTATCTGCTCAAAAGTGTTCTAGTTTGGTGGTCTGGTCCTGAGCCCCAGTGAAAGAGAAGGGCTAGTCAGCTTCACCCCAAAAAGGGAAAAGGCGTAACTAGAATTGGCCCTTGATCATAGGGAAGGAATTGCCGATCCCTCAGCTCTCTTCTACGGGGGCCCAAAACCAAAGGGACAAATCAGTGTACTGGGCTGGCAGCTGGAGGTGCCAGAAGTTTTACTACTCTGTTCTGCAAAGCATTTAAGGCTAGAAGAGTTTCTCCCCTACAAAATGAGGAGGAAAATAATGGAGAGGTAGTTCTGCGGCCTGTTAACCTATCATGACTGATGGGGTTCTCTAGAATTGGAATGTGTTCTTCTTCCCCCATCTTAAAGAAAAATAATGTAAAAGGCTTGACTTAGTGAACCTCCCAATTGACTTAGTGAACCTCCCAAAACCGCTTTAAAACTTGCAACACTTCCTGAAAATGCAGCCTTGACCTAACAGAAACTTTTATGTTGTGGACTTTGTGACATCTAAAATTTGACTGGGCGCGGGGGAAGAGAGAAGTAGAAAAGATTTTGAATTAGTGAATTTTTGTTTTGTGCAAAACAAACACGGGATACACTTAATTGAGATACATATTTAGTAGGTTTATTCCTTTCTAAAAACGTAATTGAGTATATTAAGCCAACCTGGATTAGCCACCTCTCCGTACCTGATAATCACACTCCCTCCTTCTCACCATGCTCCCTCTCTCCTTATCTCTTTCTCACACATAAATTGCATCTCGGCATACTCAAACTTAATTGTCAGAGAGACCATGCAAATCTGATCCTCCAAATATACCATAAAAAAAATCCCGTTTCATTCTATTTACCATAATCCTGCACACAGAAAGTACAAGAAATAATCACCTAACAGTCATAATGATTTGCACAGCTTGAAGAGTTCTTTTGACACTCAAAATGATCTAACTGGTTAAACAATTATGCTTTAATACATCACTGTCTAATTACTCTTTACAGGACTGCTAGGGCACTACAAGTTATTGGCATACATGTAACATCACCATCATTTTAGGAGAGAAAGGACATGGAACTGCTTTTAAATAATCTTCTTCCCCATCACATAACCTGAAGTTGACAACTTGTCACCTCGATAACATCATGATGTCAAAATTTTAAGATAATATTGTCTGAAAGAAAAAGTCTCATCTAGAAATGGGTAACAGGAATAAGGCGGCTAAAGGTAGACTTGCTATTCACAGTATATTATTTATAGTTAAATGTAGTTCTGTCAGCTTTAAGTGCATTTTGTTATCAGAAAAGGATCTGATTAATAACTCATTATTAATAAAACCTCATATATTTCCACAAATGCTCAGACCTCTGTAGGATTGTTGTAGAAGTCACCACAGATTCAGAGTGATTTTTTTATTTTTTTTAAAACCTGAATTCTTTATTCATCTTGACTTGCAACCACAAAAATCAGCTGAGAGATGTTAAATGTTGACAGCAGTAGCCCAGCTCCACTGAGGTGTTTGCAGGACTGATCAGCAGGGTGTTCCTCCCAGAACTGAAGTAGTAATAACACTTATTTTTCAAAGCCTTTTATCAACGAAATGTCATAAACTGAAACGCTAGTTATACATAACTATTTCTAATCCTGTCTGCAGATAAAAACCACTCGAAATAGGTAGCAACTAAAACAACCTGCCTTCAATCCAGGGATATTCTTAGTAAGGCCAGTAATCTATCATTTCATGTCAGCAGTGTTTACTTTACTAAATACGCTTCAAAGATCTGATTTTTTTTCCCCAGATGTTGTGTTGAAGGCCACCTGTTTTATTCCTGAAGTAATAGAAGCCATCATACATTTTGCTCTGAGATAAAGTGAAGCAGAATGGTCATTACTTAGCCAAAAAAGGAATGAGTAGTTTCCTGAATACGTAATTAGAGATCTAATGAAACGGACTTCTTTACCCAAAAAGTCAGAAGAGTAGAAATTAGCGGGAGGAAAGAAAAGGTCTCATCAGCTTTGTGGAAAGTACAAATTATAGAGAGGAGAAAGATCCGCTAGATTTTGTAAATCAAGTACAATTTAAATGTGCATTTACTATGGATATTTGGAATACCCTGGAATCTGGGGGTGACTTAGTAGGACAGTTTTTCCTGTTTTACTTACACAACTGACAGTTTGAGGAACTGACCTCACAGATGCAGAATACTGTACTATAGCCACAAAGTAGACTATACGAAGGTATTCAATGCAGACCATATTAACACAGACTTTTTTTTATAAATATCAACGCATTTCAAAGCTCATATTGTGCTCATAGCTAGCACTACTGAGGTGCAGCTACACAACTTCCCCTCTACTACTTTATTCTAGGAGTAGTATCCAATACATACCTCTGACGACTGACAGAAATCAAAGCTAGTAACTCCTGCACACAGTGGCCATGCTTCTCAGGTCTTCTCAGTTGCCCAACACTGCACAAAGTGCAAGACGTGCCATCGCTTTTCAGCTCTGAACAGAGTCTGCCAGCTGAAATGGATTGCCACCTTGGGGCCTACGTAGTGCCCAGGCACAGGTAGGGATTTACTCCAAGTCACGGTACGGAACAGCGGTAGTAACATTGTAACAGTCAACAAATAAATGAAATTTAGGGGGTTGATTTTAAGAAAAGCATTTCCACTCAAGACTGTCCTGCTTTATGAAGAAATACTTCAAATAGTCACACAACACTGCTAAAGTGAATTTTTTGGACTTCTTCATAGGAACAAACCCAAGAGTGACATTAGGACCAAAATACAAACGCTGTCTTAGTGAAAAAGGATAGCAAAAAAACCAACAAACCCAAACCAAAACAAATAAACCCTCTCAAACCCTGAAGAGCTCCCAAAAATGAAAAATAATCGATAAACCAAGCAGCTAGAACCATGCGCGTGCCATTTCAGAGGCATTAGCCATAGCCGATTTGACTTTAAGCTTTATAAAACCAACTCCACAAACTGGTTAGCTCAACTACACTCTAAAGAAAACAAGATAAAGGATGTAATTTCATGTCCACATAAAACATGCCCCCATCTCGAGTCCTGGTATCACAGCAGAACTAGACTGTACTTCATTTACCAGTTGAATAGGAATTTAGGTTAAAAAGATAAATAATTTTAAGAAAAATGAAGGGGGAGATTTTCTTAGTCAATTTACACATTAGCAGTTAAGATACATTGATATCAGGACAGGTTCTAATTACTTGCAAAAATTCATGAATGCATATTATTAAATCTGAATCTCTTGGGGGCGGGGGGAAGTCTTCCCCTTCCCAAAGCCATGGTTTATATGGTGTGAGAGAAGGATTTTCTTTACATCTGGGCTGCTTTTTCAACCGACAGCGAGGAAGGCCTGGATTCAGGATTTTCGCAGACCGATGCTCTCCTGTTGTTTTCAAGGCTTGTTGAGACTACCATGAACGATCACACAGTATTTTCTCTCCCTCACAGAAAGGGTGAAAAGCAAAGAGCTGCCAGGTAAGAGAGAGTCTTGACACACCATCCTGCAGAGTGCTCTGAGGCCATTCATTACTCCTGTGCGGGATTCAGAGGTTTCTTGCAAGTGCTAGACCTCAGTATACTAATAAGACATAAAACACCTTTTGAAACCTACTCTCTAGGCTTTATATACGTCTCAGTGCTGCAAGTATTGTATAGGAGGAACAAGGACAACTAGATAAGATTTTTTCATTTTACCGTGTATAGTAGTTTTCAGGGTTTGGGGTTTATTTTGTTGTTTTGCTGTAGACATGTAGCAGTAAATCAACTCAGAAATGAGAGTAATTTCTGACCAGGAATCCAGGAGGCAATTCAAATTCCTCCTTATATTGCTAATACCTAAATTTAATGTCATAGATGGAAAAAATTGCCTTTATTTCCCTCTGAGGATCTACCCTTGTATAAAAGAACAGAAGTTTCCTATTTATACTCTTCATACCTTTGAGGTGTGGCTATTATTAAGCTAATGGGCGTACGTTTTTTTGCATGGTCTGAATAAATGCTCAAATCTTCATTTACTGCCGTATGCATGCAACTATTTGGACACAGAATTTATCTAAAGATTTATTCAGCTACGCAATTTGTAGCTGCAGCTAGGGACAAAGAACCCCAGAATCCGATTTCTTGACTTATCAAGAGCAAAGCTATGGACATTGGGAAGCCCAAAATCATGCCTTCGATCACCAAAGATTTCAAAGACATTCATCAAGATAATAGTAGGCAACTTTGTGTTATTTCTGCTCAGTTGAGCACAGTAGCGGTAAGATTATATCATATTTCAATCTATTTTATAGTTTCACACAGTAAAAACTTTTCTTACATGTTTTTTTAAAGTTTTCTGTGCCAGTTATTCATTTGCAGAGTTATTTTCCCACTGCATAATATCTTGCATGATCATTAAGTAGCTATTAGTATTGCATATTTTACTTTGGCATTTATGTTGCATATAAAAGACGAAAGACCCATCAACCACTCTCTTTTCATTTAATTATTTCTAATTCACTAGCTATATTTCCAGTAGATTATGCAAAGTGATGAAATGTTATTCTTTATAAAAAGCATATTTATTACTAGTGGACAAGACTATCAAAAATAACATGTAACTATTTATGTTAGACAACTACAATACAAACAGTGTCTCTGCCTCACAAAAACAACCTCTGATCCTGTATGATGGATTAAAAGGCACAAAAGACCCACCCTGAACAGGGCTCTTTGTATGACATGACTTTCATTTGTTTTTAAGGGAACTTTCTCAGGTAAAATGAATATACACAGACATCTATCACAAGTTTAAGGAACACAACTAAATATTCCGCTAATATATACATTTTCCCTTCCCTAACTATTTCCCACATACCTTAATAATTTCAAAGTTGTAATATCACAACAGTTGCAGTATTTTTCAAATTAAAAACCATGTATTCCTGTCCTAGGTGCCTGCTTGTAGATGAAGAAAATAGGAAACAGTAGATTCTACTCACAGAGTTAGAAAAATCAGAACTTAAATCAATGAAAAAAATTTCATTCCAGAAGATGATGCCTGCAGGAATTCAGACCCCACTGATGCAGAACCAGCAACACAAGAGCTGTAGCCTGATAATCAGGCAACAATTACTTCGAACCTATCCAAATCTTGGCAAGGAAACATTTCTGGTTCATAGTTCAGCTTTTTCCCTGCTTCCCTGCTCCCAACAGAAAGGCTCACAGTTATGCCATATTGTCCGTATTTAAAAACCTCCACAAATAAACAGTATAGCAATCTATGGAGGATTAGGAAGGATCCTACTTAACAACTCATTGTCCATTTACTCCTACTGAGTGCTTCAAGGGACACAACAGTTTTCTCCGATTATCTCTTCCATGATTTATCACCCATGTACCATCTATACCTGGGTAAAAACAAGCAAACAACCCCCCTCACACACACCCCCACACATAAGCTATTGGAAACAACTGCAGCAACATGCAGGCAGTCAGTGGATCAAGGACCCAAAGTTTATGTGAATTTTCACTTTTATACCATCAACATGGTCTCCCTTTAACATTTATTCATCTCCCTCAGACATCATCCAGTGACCCTTTGGTCTCGTCTTCAGTGACCTCCAGGCAATATTTGTATTTTTGCCACATTTTTTTCCCCACACCCTACATCTGGCCAAACGTGTAGAAGAAGGACAAGACAGGTTCACTGCCAAACTTTCCCAAACATTACCAAAACCTCCCTTCGACCTGCTCATGCCTGATCTTCCCATGTCTCCACCAACACTGCTTAAGCAAGTTATCAGAGCTTTTTGCCTCTAACACCCACATCTTCTGCGTTACGTGAAAATAAGCAACTCCTTTGACTTTATTTTAAGATCTCTATTTTATGAGTGCACTCCTTTCATGCAGAGGAGGAGTGATTGTAGCCTACTTGAAAGGGACTGGGAGTGAAGCAAGCACACAGTGGGATGAAGGCAGTATGAATTATATTTAACATGTTTAGAACACACGCTGCTTTAGACCAGTAAAGCTTTTGCTTATTTTTTTTTTTTTTAAATGAGTGTATTTTGGTGTTGTTAGTTTTCACACAGTTTGCATACTGTTGGGGACACAAATCTATCACGTAGGTAAGATTAAAAAAAAGTATCTAGTCTCTCCCATAGCAACCAAGAGAGGACTGAATCAAAGAGAGGTCCCTCACACTGTTGATGACAAGGACTAGCTTGAAAGAAACAATTTGTTTGACAGAACTACAGCATCATCGATAGAAACCCATGACAGACCACCTTTACCACAGGCTGAAAGCGAAACAGGCAGAAGCATTCATTTCTGCTACTGAGCGGAGACCAAAGGATTTAGGGGCTGGGAAACGTGCAGGAGGAGATGTTGTTTAGCAGCACAGGCCATTTATTTGGGAGAGAAGAACACTGAATCCTGTTCTAAGGATTTTCCTATGAAAAAAATCAGATGAAAACACTGGGTAACGTGTGAATGACAGAGCTTCCTTTTTGTGTGTGAAGCAAGAAAAGGAAAAAAAAAATACAAGTTATAGCTACACACACAAGTTTTTTGGAGACTAAGTCTGCGAGAAGAGCATAAAGATCTGAACAGACTAGATGGGAGAGGATGCAAGTTATGCTGACTTTAGATGACATGGAAATATTCAATAAACGGTTTACTCCATTCACATTCCAGTCCCTTACACTCACACTGTTTCCTCTGTGGCTTAAGAGGACTGCCACCTACTGAGTTACCCTCACCTTTATATGTCATTAGGAAAGATAAACATTACCTTCAAACAATGAGAATTTTGATTACAGCTTTTACTTTTTCACATTTATATGTAAAGGCACAAAAAAGGTATCTAAATTTGTAAGGTTTAGAGTGTTGAACATCATTTTTCTTTGCTGCAGAAGTTGGTTTGGTATTAAACTGGAAATTCTTGCTAGTAACTGGTTCAAAACTGTAAGGTTCCCAGGTCGTGATGAGGGCATGTTGGAGATTAGCACAGAGAAAACCAGCAAATTAATCATCTTATATCTGAAACAAGCCGGATACCCAAAATCTCACCAGTTATACTGAAAAATTCAGGTAGCGCAGACAGCATGAAAACCAGAGCGTTCTGCCTCAGCGAGCCCTTTCCTCTGCGGCGCCGAGGCAATAAAAACAACCGGCAAACAAGTCCAGAGAACGCCGTCTGCAATAAAGTGCTGTTACTCAACGGCACTCGCAGAACAGTGTTTATAATCACTTGAGATACTTCATCTCTCATTTTGCATTAGAACAAAATAGATGAGTCAGATCTGAAACACAGCTAAGAAATCAATGACGACTGCTTTTATTCATCCTGAAATATGGCACTGACTGAGGTAAGGCAACTGCCATGTAGTCAGTCAGTACTTACAGCTTTTACTAGAACAATATACTTTTAATTACTCCGTACATTCTGCAGTACTGCGATAGTTTTGCCGGGCTTTATCAAGAAATGGTCCTCGGGTCTAAATGGAATTTCTGAGCGGCTTCTGAGCAGCAGGTTATCATAGTATTACACACACGCCTTGTCCCAACCCTAAAAGAGACAATATGAGTAAGTACCTGCACTCATCCTCTGATTACCAGAGCTTTTGTGGAGTAGAACTGCAGGAAGAGAGCTTGCGTTGTTGATTAGTTGCTTTCAGTTTTAAGTGCTTTGAAGACGTGATCTTATCTAGAACATTTCACGGTGATTGATTATCGTCGCTAAGGAGCGTGAGCAAACCACATAACAGATTCATAGATCTGCATTAATCTATAATCTAAAAACATACTTCCATATATACTGACTAGAAAAGTATTAAAAAATGTTTACACAATATTATTAGAGTTCAAGATAAACTACACTGCTTAGAAAGTGCAGGCTCTGAAATAACAAAATACAGTAAAATGCTTCCTTCCCCTCTCTCTCCTACTGCCCTAACACGTCCTTTCTTAAGTTTTTATACTCAGGCAGAAATAACAGTGGACTGAAATGCGGCTGAATAAGAATTAAACATTACAGATTATTTTCCCCTTAAATTCTGTACCCAAAGAATGCCATCTAGTGACCATCGGCTGAATACAAGAATTGGTATCAATAATGCATCTCACTTCAACTGTTAAGATAACATATTACACAGTAACTACGATGTGCCTGCTCGTTTTGTTACTCCATTTTTTTTTTGTGCGTGGATGAGGAACGGAAAGGGTAAGTTCTTAACCAGAGTATTTTTATTCAAGGACATCTGACATTCCGCGACAAATTTGTCACTTCCTCCATGCTTCAACTACTCCATCCAGAAGGTGGCTTCTGTCTTACAGAGCATTTTTAGGCTCCGTATTAATTTAGACATTTAATTGTCTCCGTATGCGTCTACAAACAGCCAAACACTGAGGCACTTATGGTTTCCCAGCATTTCCTAGACAGAAAAGCTCCCGTTTTCTCTTGCTACCCAGCTTCTCTTTTTCTCCTTAAGAGGAAATATTGAGATTATTTCCATATCAGTTAAAAAAAAATACAGCACTTTCTTTATCTAAGCTATTTTGTGTTGCAATAATATCTCTCACACAGCACATTTTATTATAAAAGACAGATGATATGACATCTTGTCTGCACTGAAACTTGCAACACAGTGGAACACAAACCATATTTTACGAGGATCCTACAGGCAAGACTTCTCAACAAGCCCTCACACCGTGTAATAAATATTATAAAATGTTTTGCTCTCCCAGAACAAGACTTAGTCTCACATACTAAGCTGAAAGAAACATCTTAGCATCCTAGTCACTTACTGTCTGATAAGGGCATATTTTGTGACATGTTACTGAAGACTAATGGTTCAGTGGTTTGACACTTCCCTTGCTAATCTTTACTTCCCTCCTTTAGAAGATTGGGAGTATGTCCTGCTGCATGCCTAATGCTCAGAATAATATCAGAAAGTGTAATATACAAAATTATGCAGCATAAATAAAAATAAATTATAATAAAATAAGAAGTTCAGAAAAACAGAATAGCTTCCTCTGAATAATATTACTAGATGTTTCCTATTTCAAAAATATTCCTATTTTTTGCCATTGCTTTTCTACTGATTTTGGATAACAGATTTGGCTTTTGATTAACAGGCTAATTCTTACAATAGTCTTTTTCAGATTAATTTTGCCTTTACTTGAAAAAAGGTAATCTTTGGATGGCAGGTAACAGGAGCAGAGATGAGCAACTGCTGCCGTTACCTTCAGTAGCACTCAGAATACAGGCTGGGCTTGTATGATGCCAATCACAAACTTTGTAAGTGATAAATGTAGAATCAAGTCACATTCAGTTGATCACAGGAAAACCTAACCTCGCTAGGGATGTCTCATTAGAAAACGTGAGTAAGGTCATGTTCTATATATAGTTCGACAGCAAAGACAAACTCTTTAAAAGCCCTCACGCTCTTGATGAAATCGCCTATTAGGAAATATTAGAAAAGGCTTTTGCGCAATATCAGGTGGAAAACTGCAAGCTATGTCAATTTATAATTAATAATTACCATTAAAAGCTCTGCATTAAAGTTCAATGGATTCACCAGAACATGTACAGATGAAACTGTAATACCAGAGATGTCTAAGGAATAGTGTTGTTACCATCCTTTTTCATTACCAGGTAGTGGATTAAGAGAAACCCCTCACACAAAATACGACTATCTACACGGGGATTTACCTTCCTCCGCACAGATACCTCATAAACCACCAGAAAAAAAATTGCACCACACACTTCTGCAGGCATTCATTCATTTTGCTAATACCTCTCCATTCATAGAAATTCACAATACTGTGGTTTTACTGCTTTGTAAGTTAATCAATAGAGCAAACCGAACACACACAACAGCTGCAGTACTCTCTGGATAACAGTTGGAAGGGTTGATACGAGAGGTCTCGGAGAAAGAAGCACCTCCATGTGCCTGCCTTTTTGGAATAAGGCAGCACACTGGTGACCTTATCTGAAGCCCAAAGGGAATTTAAACAAGGGGCACAGAAGAGATGTACACACACAGCATCCAGAAGTTAAATTGGAGAATGAAATTCAAGCTTTGATTGTACCTTTTAAAAATTCTGCTACTGTAGGTAAGAGTAATTTATTTTCTGTCAGGAAAAGATGCAATCAGAAAGTTAAGATTGTAGGAAGGCTTTTGAATATTGATATTCCAGATAAAGATAACAGAACAGTCAGATTTATTGAGAAATAAGTTCCTAAACAGATGCTTGAGATTTTAATATACTAATGAAGTTAGCTGATTTGTGTAATACAAGATTTGAACTTCAAGAAGCCTTGACTTAAATGCTTATCAAATGCATACAGTAACAATTCAAAATACGTTCTTGTTTCTGAGACTTTGAAAAATCCATGAAGGAGGTACATTAATGAGCACTAAGTCATATATTATGTGCTTAGAAATGGTAGCCGAAAGTCAAACCATAAATCTGCCTCTTAGTGACAGGTTGCATCATCCAGAGCCTGCACCCTAAAAGGTCTTCCCAGGGTTAATCTGAAAGTTCTGGTTTAAAAAACAAAACAACCACTGTCCTCTTAAATGCTTCCCGGAACAAGATTCCAGCAATCAGAGATAAATCGTATTTTAAGCCTACCCATTTCAGTATCCAAGTAATCTGTTTGAGCTATCTGAAACACGAGGATTAAGGGAAAATCCTTATTGGGGTGAATCATAGAATCATAGAATCATTGAGGTTGGAAAAGACCTCTAAGATCATCGAGTCCACCCGTGGTCCCAACACCACCATGCCCACTAAACCATGTCCCTAAGCGCCTCATCTACTCGTCTTTTAAATACCTCCAGGGATGGGGACTCCACCACTTCCCTGGGCAGCCTGGTCCAATGTTTAACCGCTCTTTCAGTAAAGAGATTTTTTCCTCACGTCCAATCTAAACCTCCCCTGGCGCAACTTGAGGCCATTTCCTCTCGTCCTATCGCTTGTTACTTGGGAGAAGAGACCGACCCCCACCTCGCTACAACCGCCTTTCAGGTAGTTGTAGAGAGCGATGAGGTCTCCCCTCAGCCTCCTTTTCTCCAGGCTAAACAACCCCAGTTCCCTCAGCCGCTCCTCATAACACTTGTTCTCCAGACCCCTCACCAGCCTCGTTGCCCTTCTCTGGACACGCTCCAGCACCTCAACGTCCTTCTTGTAGTGAGGGGCCCAAAACTGAACACAGTACTCGAGGTGCGGCCTCACCAGTGCCGAGTACAGGGGCACGATCACTTCCCTACTCCTGCTGGCCACACTATTTCTGATACAGGCCAGGATGCCATTGGCCTTCTTGGCCGCCTGGGCACACTGCCGGCTCATGTTCAGCCGGCTGTCAACCAGCACCCCCAGGTCCTTTTCCGACAGGCAGCTTTCCAGCCACTCTTCCCCAAGCCTGTAGCGCTGCATGGGGTTGTTGTGGCCCAAGTGCAGGACCCGGCACTTGGCCTTGTTGAACCTCATACAATTGGTCTGGGCCCATCGATCCAGCCTGTCCAGGTCCCTCTGCAGAGCCTTCCTACCCTTGAGCAGATCAACGTTCCCGCCCAACTTGGTGTCATCTGCAAACTTACTGAGGGTGCACTCAATCCCCTCATCCAGATCATCGATAAAGATATTGAACAATCTTATTAGAAAGCCCAGATCCTCTTCCCTGTGTACAAAAGACTACCTGTGAGACTGCTAGCAACTAACTATGTTCTTTCTAATCTACCATCACGTTGGCCAAAGAATGGATGGTAGCAGCCTATTGCACATAGGAGTCTGAGACACTAACTCACTAGTGACTTTTAAACTGCAGTTCGAATAGTCTGCCTTATGGAAGGGAAATACATTTCACTGAATTAACTCAAACCGAATAGTGGTAGCACAAAAAGGTAAAAAAAAAATCTGTATGCAGCTTTCCATAAAAGTTACTTGTCAGCCTAGTTGCTATGACTGTATGAAAAACAGTTTGCTGAGCTGGTGGTTAATCTTGCACCACTTTTAATATATCTTGTCCATTGTGCAAGGCCGGAGTAAATGTGTGAACCAAACGAGTACTGCTGGCAGAGTCCCTCAGAGAAGTCCCCCAGAACTGTGTAACGCATCAGGAAAGACTCCAATTACGCTGCCAGAAATCAGCTGTTTGTGTGTGGCTCCCCCGTTCCTCTTGTATATTCTTACCTCGAATACGCTGAACTGCCTGGACTTTCAGTGAATGCAAGTTTCCTCCGTTGCCTGTTCCAAAGCCACATGATGGTGGCACAGAAAGGAGGAGACCTGGACACAGACTCCCTGGCAGGAGAGGAGAATACTCAGCCTAGCTTAGCCTAGAAAGGTATTAGTCCCAGCCATTTACTGTGTGCATTGGACAACAATGGCAGTGGATACAACAGTAATGCAAATTGACCTAACCACTGAACCAGGGAAACGCCTTCCAGAGAGATACTTCTAGAGCAAAAACTCTTTATTCCTCACATCCCGTTTTCAAACTAGGATGGTGCCATCACAAGATGACAACCTGTTCTCAACATTTATGTTGTCTTGAGGAACGTCTATCAGGACTATCACTCAATAGTCACGTTAGCTCATCATTCACATGAACTTGCAGCATGCACACTCTCAAGCTGACATCACTTGCTCCTTTGTGTGCTTTATCATTTAATTGCTTCTTTAAAATATTCTGTTTGGTTCAGGAGAATATCCCGCATTTGCTCGTCCACGTTACTGCTTCAGTAGATCACTACAGTTGTTATCTTTGGATGCAGCATTTTGGATGCAATGTCTTGGCGTGGAGCCACGGATGCAGCATTTGGCCTGTTGATAAACATCCTTCTCCCCAGAATTAACAACAAAGCGCCCAGTTACCACAAGTGCCAGCCGTGCCGCCACTGGAGTCCCTTCCACCTCACCTCCCCGTCCAAGCTTCACTCGTGCTTTTAGCTCTGTACAACCAACCTCAGCCGCTGCCAAAACCAGGACGAGGGCACGTTTCTTCCCCGCTTCCTCCCCATGTAGTCTTTGAAAGCTTCCTTTCTTTCAGATGTGGGCTTTGGAGAGGTGCCTCGCCGCCAGACGAGGCCCACGACCACCAACCCCTCACACATCCCGCCCACGCTGCGCCGCCGCTTCGGCCTCTGGGCGACCGGCTGCACCTCCACTTCCCCCGTCACCCTCACTCCCCTCTTCCCGGGGCAGAAGCAATCCTCAGCCCACACGTTCCTCAAGCCATCTTCATCCAACTATCCCTCCAGACACCCTGCCTGGGAAGAGGGTGGCCGGAGCAGCAGCCCGGTTTCCTGCCAGGCGGCTGCCGAC
>NW_008794281.1:1692029-1723165 GCF_000699145.1 Aptenodytes forsteri
CCTGCCGACAGCCCAGCCTCTGCCCTCACGCGCCTTCCCCTGCTCCCCAGGACGCCATCAGCACAGGCCCTCATGCCACGCCAAGGGGTCCGTCAACCCTTTTATCACCCTTCAGCTTTCCAGTTTATTTATCAGGTACTAGAGTCCATTCCCAAATGAGAAAATATGGTACGATGCTTCCTCAGGAAAAACATGTGTGCTTTCTCACATTGGTACAACCTATAGGTAGATTACCACTAGAAATCATCAAGGCCTACAATCTCAAATGTGATTTGAATTTTTTTTCCCCTTTTTGAAACATCAGTTTTGCACAAACAGATTATCATTAAAAAAAAAAAAAAAATCCACAAGACAAAACAGAACAAAAGGCAAACACAATATGGAGGTCATTTTAAGAAGTGGGGCAGATGAAGAGAAACTATACTTTTCCATATTCAGCTTTTGTGTGCTCACAAAGCTTCAACAAAACAACTAGAAAAGCCAGAACACAAACATCGCTTTTAAAAATAAAAAGGGTACCACGAATCAAGGAGTAAAAATATAAGGAAATATGTCTACATGTACCTTTACAATTACATAGTATGTGTAAGAATTCCTACCGGATGCTTTTTCAAGTTTGTCTCTCATAAATAACAGCTTGAAATGTATCCGTGCTTATAGTTGTGCTCAAAAACACTGGGAGAATCCCAAAAGTATTTGTGCTTAATGACACACTAACTAGTACTTCAATGCTGTTTCCATACAGCACAACCTAAGCAACTGGATACTGTTTTTAAAGGAAAATTCTTAGTATCTTTTGATTCTAAGTGGATCTGATGATAGCTTTTACGCTCTGCCTTATTTGTTATTCTGATCAATCTAGAAGAAGGATAATCAAGTATTTACTGATTCTTTACTTTTAAAAGATTCAGTAATAAATCAGACCAAAGCAGCAGGAAGATTCTCACACTGGAGTCACTGGTTAAGAGATGACTATTTAAATATTTATAAAAAATAATCTAAAAAAAGTCTATTAATTTTCAAGCAATACCCAAAAAGTAGCTACTTAGACGTCATAAAACAGATATGGCAGCCATAAACCTGTGTACTGTTATGATTTAAGAAAGAAGCTATACAAGACTTCAAGACTATTGCCAACGTCCACTTCCCAACCAACTGAGACCAGAAACTAAATTAACTTCATACTGCAAAACAGCAGTTTGTGATATGCTAGAAATATGCATGAGGCATATCTACACTAGGCCTCCATTTTACAGAAAACAGTCAAGTTCAGTGTGGTTTAAAAGTATCCCATATATGATAAATTTCTTACCTAATCGATCAAAACAGCTTTGCAAGAACTTTCTTAAATGTTTGGCTGGTGCTTTAAAATCCATTAGCTTAAGCACCTCTGATTAACTTTCAAATGTGACGTACAAGTTGCAACATCCTACAAAGTAAGTTTAGGACTTCAAGAAGTTCTAAAGACTTACTTACTTTTGAAGAAGAATATTTATAATACATTTCAATCTTCCAACTCTATCTACATGGTGAAATCTCACTGAATCCCAAAATCCAGCAACTACGGTATAGCTTGTATAATGATTATAGTTCACCTTTAGGTTTAAGAATTTTATATTTTCAGAACTGAACCCTAAAACATCTATCAAAAGTAATACTTAAAACCATCTTGTTAGAGGTGAAGCTTCTAATTAAATAATCAGTATTACCTGCACTTATTAGATAACTAACAAGATATATGCTCATGAACTCAACTCCTGTTTAATGAGGAAAAGAAATTCATATTATAGTTCACCTTTAGGTTTAAGAATTTTATATTTTCAGAACTGAACCCTAAAACATCTATCAAAAGTAATACTTAAAACCATCTTGTTAGAGGTGAAGCTTCTAATTAAATAATCAGTATTACCTGCACTTATTAGATAACTAACAAGATATATGCTCATGAACTCAACTCCTGTTTAATGAGGAAAAGAAATTCAGTAACGTTAGATAGTTCTCTTCCCATACAAATAGAAGCATGACTAAGCACAAACTTGGCTTCCAGATTACTTAAACTTTAGACGCATCGGCCATTATTTTAGGAACAATTTACATAAAGAGTTTTACACACAACCTAACGTAAAAACAATATATATCTATTTCACAGGTTAGCGCCACTACTAAACGTACGGTTAAACACACACACAAAACAGAAGGGAAGCTGGAGGCAGTGGTGCACCGAAATATATAGAACTAACAGCACTTGCAACCACGTCAGCTATTTTGCTTCCCAGGTGTATGTTTTTCCCTACTTATCAGTCTTATAAACACTTCCCACCCCAAGCTACTTAGAGTCATTAAGCCCTTGTGTCAAGGTCTGGGACTGTGTCTACATGTACTACTAAGCGTCGGTACTTTTTAACAATATTGCAATATGTTTTGGGGGAGTGGGGACCTGAGGACATCCGTTCCTAAGAATAGCATCTTCTATACCGCAGCATAGGAGGCATCCTCAGGAGATGAGATATGATGCCGAGAGAAAACGAATACCAGGCTGCTCAGCAGGAATAGCATTTTCCCACTCTGTTAGACTACCTCACAGGCATAAATTAGAAAAGACAAAAACTGGGGATTACCTACTCTTAATTGCAGAGCAAGAATGCGTGATCCTTCTGACAAGCATTTCCACCTTCCTGTTTTTCTATGGACTCTACCATTGTCCCCATTAAACAAGACATTTGCAAGAAAATAAGAATCTTCCTCTTTCATCTGTCCATCTGCTGCGCAGAAAACAGATGATACCTCGCCATGTCAGCAGCATACACCATGAAAATTGCATTCATTTATGATGGAAGAATTAAACCAAATGAGTAAGAATAATACAAAGATTTTAAATGTTCATAGGAAAACAAACTACACCCTTAAAACTTGTTTTCTAAAAATAAGCAAGAATGAGAGAAGAATAAAAAGAAGTTCACCTGATTTACCTGTTTTCCTAACTGATTAGCAATTAGGAGTTTCAATTTCCTTGAAATTGCCTTGCAGTGCACACTTCAAATAAAGCATGCCCTGTCAAAACTCCTCCCCGTAACTTAGCTTTGGGTACTGCTACATTTCTAGAAGATTTTTCACCTTATTTTCTTATTTGAGTAAGCAAATAAAACCAGAAAAAAACCCACTAGAAAGAATACGTGATTTTGTGTCCTCTTACCTGTAATGATGATGTCTGGATGTTTGGTAACTAGTTAAAAATGGGTGAATAATTATAAAGCTTTGGTGTGTCGTGTCGGAGGTGAAGTGCCACTCGTGAGCTAGTTAAGAGGACGGGAGCAAAGAAGGGGTCTCAGTTCTCTGCTCTTTTTCCCAAGAAAAGAGAAAAGCTCAGGAGAAGAAACTGAGGAAAGCTGAGCTCTGTGGTGATCACAAGAACGGAGGGAGGAAGGCCCAGAACTGCCCCAGAGCTACAGAAGCCTTGATAATTTAAAAAAAAAACCACCTTAATCTTTATTTCACAGCCCTATACTGTTGAACAGAAATGTCGGAAGATACAGAGTTTTAAGTGTTTAAAATTAGACTAGATATTGAGACGTTATCACCAAAGAACTACAGCAACACTGCGAGTCCCTTTTCCAGCCGAAGGAATTCCTTATCTCAAGACTCACTGTTTCACTTTTTAGCCAGATTTTCCTTCTGTCTGTGGGCATTATTTTATCAGCAGCTAACAGCCTACATCTAGGATCATAACAGTACTTACCAGTAAACAGAGAAATTTGAAGGATTACATTTCTATTCCAATTTTGCCTTGTACCTCTCCTCTGATTTTATCTAAACTTTTCTTCCCGCAGCACTAATCAGCGCACTTATCTACAATTTGCCCTTCTGTTGTCTGGGGCGAGCACTTAGCGAAAATCACCATTCCTTCTATTACATTTTAAACATCCTCTGGTTCTTAAAAGTAAATAAATCCCGGCATTGTTTTTTCTCACAGTCTTTTGTTTAACGCATGTAACTGTATCCTGTCTTTGGATGATAAAATCTTAGCAAAATAGATCTGTGATTTTTGTGGAAGTGCCTTGGACAATTCCTGTCTATATATATATGCATTTCCTCTCAACCAGAGGCCTACTCAAAGTCTTCAAAGTCTTATATGAGACCAAAGCATAGGTTTTATCCTGGCAAATGAAAGGAAAAGTATAATCTATAGGGATTTACAGTCAGGAATATAAGTTTCTTTTCTTTTTAAAGTGTTGACTAACAAACGCTAATATAACATAAAAAAATTAGTTTTCTAACTTATCTGAGAGACAGAAAATTGAGAATGCAAATAGTAGCTGCAATTCAAAAAGGTTTTTTTCTGAATTTTTTCTTTAGAAATCTTTTATCATGGAGTTTAATTCTGATGGCAAATAAATAACGTCATGAAGATTCCCATCCTTCCCCCTGCTTCCTCATTTCGATTTGTTAAATTTGAATAGCAAAGGATTGGCTTGCATCCCTAAATTTATGGGCTGAGCGAAATGTTTGAAGCACACAGACATTCTAAAAAGGTAGAACGGTATCCGAAGGTGACGAGCCCAGGTGGAAATGTTAATACCATATAAATTTACGTAGTTAGGTGATGTGAACCTTTCCCCACTGCAGCTTTGCTGTCTACGTTCAATCAGGTAAACTCCATTCATACTACAAAAGCATCATGGAAAGGATTAATTGTTTTTAAGTGCCTTATAATTGCCACCAGCTTATTACTGCAAAGTAGGGGGTGCTTGCTAGCTCCTGCTCTTCGATAACTGCTGTGTTATCGGACAGCTGACTCAGGCTGTAGTTCTATGCAGTAGCAACTGATGGGACTCTTGTCCTTTCCATCCATCATTGATCATTTTCCCAAGAGAGTCTGCTTACAGGGCAGCCTTCAAACCTACCAAATAAGCACTACGTTTTTCCCGCTCAGTCCAAAGTGCAGCCACGCAAAGCTTTGTGCCAGTACAACTGTAGAGCAGAAATAGGGAGTAGAGAAAAACCTGTAACTGACAAAGAGAATACTGTTGCGCAAAATTTGCACCCAAAAAGGATGTGCTTACGCAGACAACATTGTACAAGACGGAGATATTACTATAAACCTTTTAGTTCACTTAGCAACTGATAAAGTGATAAGTCTCTGTCTTTTACATAGCCATGTAAAAGCATCTGTAAGCACGTCTGTGCTAATTTTAACTTAAAACTTTACAGAAATGTTGGGTTATTCTTGTGCTTAGGTACTTTCCAACTGACAGCTTCCAAAGCGCAGATGTGCTAAAAGCATGAAACCCCTTCCTTTCCCTTCCCTCCTGCAGATATACTTTGGCAAAGACAGACTCGTGGCATGGATCATTTTTCAACACATCTTCCTCCTTTCCACTGCCAAGATTTTTTCAAGCCCTGTCTGTTATCAGCGTTGCTGATATCTGACTGGATTGTTTTTGCTAATCCATTTTTGTTTTGACCACGCATAGCTTTCATAGCACGTATGAACATTTCCAGCACATACTGAAACACCGATACTCTCCATCTTTCATTATAATGTGGTTGCAAAGCCTTCTACGCTTGTTACCTAACGTCAGTTTGCCATCTCTTGCAGTGTATTATTGCACACAAACGTGTCCAACGGAGTAGAAGTACTTTTCTTAACTCATATGATCCAACATTTTAACTATTCAGCCAAAAGGTAATGTTAGACCTTCTAGAGGTTTCTTGTTAACCTGTACTCCACAAACTGTAATTTTTTAAATGTAAGGATTTTTTAGATAAATGAGACAAGGATACATTGTATTTAATTTCCTTAAACTACTAATATGTTGTACAGGGAATTCCAATGTAATTCCTTTTATTATTTCCAGGAGAGCAGCCAAAATATGTAACTATTTTAAATGTCTCTCTGGATAACATTGAACTAGTGCTTGATATGTGTATAACATACCTGTAAGCATAAAGTAAAGATTCTGTAGCTTCCTGTGATTTTTGTATAATTATAGTTGAACTTTTGGCTACAAAAAAGCCCCAAAACAATACACCGAAGTCCTTTTTGCTTGTAAATCATCCACAAAAGTATCTTGACTTCTGCAGCCATTTTTTATATTTGCGAACTGTAGCCTGAATTGAGGCTTAAGAAAGTCGCTGGGCATCTTTCACTTCAGATCAGAAAGCAGAACCAAATTTCCAAATTCTGTACCAAATGCAAACGTGCTTTTATAAATAGTGTGGCCAAGCTCCATTACCATTTAAAATTCAATACATTTTGTGGGTCCAGAATTAGAAACATTTACTCAGGTTTGTCTGTTTTACCTAAGACAAATAACCTATTCCTGACTTGAAAAATAAGACTATCAATATTGATGTGATGTTCTTTCACTTAGCTAAATAAACCCACGCTGGGATATTGACAGTCTGAGTAAGCACAGCCCTGGCACAGCGAGTTTCAAAGCCCAACGCTGGAGGCATATCCTTCAGAACCACTGCCACAGAAAATCTGCTGCAACGATGCTGGCCGGTCCCTTCTGACTCTGCCCTGCATGCACAAAACAGACAGTGGCAGATATCCAAGAGCAAGACATCTGGAGACAGAAAGCAACAGAAATGGGGGGGAAGGAGAGCGTGTGAGGCCCCTTAACAGAAAAACTTCTCTCTGCAAGCTCTGTGACCATACTGAAGGCCACCTGAGATACTGGTCAAGTCTGGGGCTTCCTACCTAGAGCTGATTGAGCCCAAGGTGAAATGTCGGAGAGAAAATGACCTTCATTTGAAGAAATTACACTTTAAAACACTTACCTCACCAGCCTGGGTTAACAGTTCACAAGGCAAGATGAGACCCCAGAGTTTCCCTTTGATACCAATCCGATAATAAAACTAGCAGAGCTTTCTAGCAAGGGAGGTATTCCACCTACATGGTTTGCACTACAGAATAAAATCGGCGAGTGGTATGTAATGTAATAACTGATTGGGTTTTTTAATGAATCAAAACAACATGCTTGTTTTCATGCTGCTTCTACTATGATCAGTTACTGTTATCAAGTAGCATGTTATCAAGCCATTTTCTCACCATCAGGCATTGGCGGATCTTTTGGCAAGCTGGAAAAAGCCCCTTTCCGTTCTCTTTTGTTGCAGGCAGGTATGGAAGCAAAAAGCAGTGACATAATTTAAGATCAGACTATGGATTATCTAACAGCTGCTGCTATTTAGGTATCATTTTCCTGATCACCTCCAGCACTGCCATTACTGTAAGTAGATGCTCTATCATCTTCCTCAAATTAATAAGAATTTGATCTCAAATAACTGGGGAGCGCTTCAAAGAGTTTTCAGCCTCTGTTGTCAAGCCTTTTATCTGAGCCAATAAGAGGGGAAAAAACCCAAATGTGTCACTTAGTACAGGAGAATACAGAAGAAAATGATGACTTATCAACACTGTCAGAATATGCATAGATCTAAGACTTGCCTTGCTTTATGTTAGCCATTCTAAGTAAATGGTTTTAAAAAGTGTTAGGTTATGCTAAATGAAATGAGTTAAATGAAATATGGCACTTTATTTAATCCTGATACATACCCAGAAGGATTTGAACAGAAGTTGTATTCTGATATAAATAATATTTGCACAGGTGCGTCAGAGAATCCTGATTAAACAGAATTTCAGGAAAAAAAAGATGTAAAATAAAAATAAAAGCTAAAACCTATTGCTGCTATAATTTGAGATATTTATAGAAAAAGCAAAGATCAAGTATATTTGATCACAGGATCATAAGATATTAAGAAGTATCTCTAATCAAGAAAAACCAGAACTATTAGTACAGGGAAGAGATGTTACTATCAAAAAATATATTCTTCATTAAATTTGAAATGCTCCAAAATTCCAGAAGGTGAAAGCAAAGGATTTTTGCCTACTAGCAATCATTAAGATATGCCAAATTGGTTAAAAAATCAAATAACTTGACCCCAGACTTTGAGGGGTTGAAAAAAACGCGTTATATGTGCAGTTTCCACAAGAACAACTAGGAATCAAAAAAATTAAGTATTATTTCTAAATTGTTAGCACATTGCATAACAGGGCTGCTCAAATTCTGCCACAGGCCGAAGTATCCTGTCTTAAACCAATAATTGGGCTTAAATTCCTCAGAAGGCTGTATCACTTTACAGATCATTCACTTTATACCCTTATCTTTTTCAGACTTCTAAAGTAATTTGTAACATTGGACAATTTTGGTATCTCTATATGCTCTCAGGCTTTAAAAGTTCCTTCCTAATGTTAGATGGACTGTGATTTTGAACAGAACATGTGAACGCATCACTGGAAGTAAAAGGAAGATGCTGTAATGGTAACTCCATTCTTTTTGAGACACTCCTCAGAGTTTGCACTTTTTTATCCTGTATGGTTTGATAGACTTTTTTTTGAGGAAAAAATGCAGAAAGAATCAGAAAAGGAAAAAATCTACACTTGCATGTCCGATTTCACACATCAACAAGCCCAGATGCATTTGAAATTTTGAGTTTCCTAACATGTAAGTTTAATTTTATATTGCTGTGCATTTTATTTTTAGCCTATTTCAATGCTTTAGAGAATTGTGTTGCTCCTTTTCAGCTGATTACAGTTACTCCTAAGTGGCTCTTAGCAAGCATGAAAATCAGAGTTAAAGGGATGAAGTGCATGTCAGCTGAGGAGCCGAGACAGTAAAATATTATGAATTAAAAATTACTTATTCAGAGATAAAGATGCAGACAGGCTTACATCCTTTACAAGCTCTAGACCTAGGCTTGTGTTTTCTTTCTTTTGAATTATGTTTTCATGTTTTTCCTCTATGCTGTTCTCAAAAACTGGATAAATTATGAAATTATTATTGTGGAATACTTTATTTTACTCTTTCTTGAAACCAAACTCATATCACTAGCAAAGGAAAACCACTGTAATTTGAGAGAGAGAAGCTGACCGGCAACATTTGTCAGTAGACTCAGTCTTCTAAAGCATTTCTTACAAATACTACTATTATCGTAAGAAACTTCTATTGCATCTTGGTCAGAAGACCAAGACGGAAAGAATGCACGGTCTTTCAAGGCAGCCTTGGTCAGAGAGAACACACATTACCAGGTTGTGTGGGCGGCACACGACTCCACCCGATAGCCAGCCTGCAGACAAAACCAGCTCTCATGTTACCTCTGCTTCCAAATTAGCGTTATTACTGAGTGATGATTCATTTAGAAGTCTTTTCCCAAACTGCTGTTTATCATCACCGCGAACACAAATGCTTTGCTCAGCAAAGCTGAAGTGCAGAAACTTGATGAGGTTCGTTCTTTAAATTTCCATTACTTGAGACAAAAAGTGGAGTTGATTTTACATCCTCAGCTACAGAGAGTTGTCAGAATTAGTTGAGTATTATTGCACCGAGCTCCTACGTCAGCTGGGTTTTGTGGACTGGCTTGCCAGCACCTCACATCTAACTCTTTGCATTGACTTTTTTGTTCCAGTATAAAGTATTTTTCCCACTGTTTGATGGAAGGGAATGCAATTTATGCAAAAATACGGTATGTAGCGTATTCCTGATCTTTCTAAGCCATAAAACAGAACACAGTATCTTTGCGGATGATCACTGTGCTGAGTTTTGTTGTCTATTGACCTTTTTTTTAATTACAAATTTGTACATGGGAAACATATTTTGTGGCAGAACACCACTGATCAAAAGATGAAACTTTTCAGAATCATGTGAGCCATGTGGTTTGTTGTGCAAAATACAGAAGCAAGGCAGAAAAGAGTACTTCAGAGGTCAGAGCTTCGGACAGTATCCTTCAAGGCGGGGGGGACTTACTGAACGGTGTTTGACCTGTCCGTTTGAGCTCTGGGTACCAGGGTTTGATAGCTGGACAATGTTCCTCAACAGGCACGGATAAACTTCAATAAACAGATCTGTGGGACTGCATGTCCCACATTTAGGACCCTGTCTGGGATTACAAAGATATAACTTTAATCCCTTGAGCTTTCTATCCATTTTCAAATGGCTGAATTTGTCTCCACATCACACCACTTTTTACCACGATAAGCCCACTTACATGTGAGGCAATCTTGCGCTTTCAATTCTTTTTTTGCTTGTTTGGTTTATATTCTCTGTGCCATATTAAGTCCAGCCATTGCCTGCACTGTTGAGTCAGAACACATCTCCAAGCTATCAGACTTCTTAGCTCTTCACACAACTGACATGAGAATGTTTGTGATTAACTGTCCTAACAAAAATGTGTCTTTCCCTTCTTACATATATAAATTATTTTTATACTGCCTCCATTTACTCCTTCCAGCTGCCGTAATGTTTTGTCCTTAACTGCTGCTGTTCATGCCTAACGGTTTTATGTTGCGTGATGATTTTGTCACAGATACCTGGGTACCTTCCATTCAAGGTGAAATCATGTGGAAGTAGCATTTATCAAAAATTATTATCAAAAACCTCGAGGCGCTCATCTGGTCAGATAGCATCTCTTATTGACAGGCTCTTCTGTCTTGTTGAAACCCTCTTCCTTCCAGTGGTTTTCAAAGTTATTCAGTTTATAGAATTTTTCAGAGTTCTAATAATCTCTAAAATGTTTCCATCTATTCCTACAGTTCTCTTTCTAGTTAAATAACTACCCAGAACTGATCCTAACAAACCAGGAAAAAGTTGTTTAAAAAAGATTTTGTTAATTTGGGTCATTTATAAAAGGTGGGTAATTAAGGAAAGAGGCTGGATGAAAAGATTTCTTGCTTTCTGTTTTTTTCTCCCAGTGCTGACCTTTACATGCATAAGTATATGTGATTAGGGAGTGCTTTTACAGCCGATTATGTTCTGGCTATCTATTATGTCCAAACAGCAAATCTGGTAAACCCAGACTCCTGTCCTTCTTCTAGAAGGACCAGAGCTACAACTCACAAATTCCAGTTTTACACGAGCTCAAGAACTACTATCTGGATGTAAACTGAGCAAAGCCTCGTCAGAGACTTGAAGCACATCTTAAACTGTCCATCTATGTAAATGTAGCCCCTGACTGCCAAAATCAGGTGACCCATAACTTACAGGAAGGAGAAGGGTGATGGCTCTATCCAAGTGCTCCAAGCCCAGTGTAGCTAGCTGAGGGACAGGTCTATTCCACAGCAAGTCCACCATCGGAGACCTTGGATGCACACGCAAGCTGTGCTCTGCTTGGATGTCAGGTTGAGATGGGTGCACGTTTTTTCCTTTTCTATTCAGGAAAGAAATCCATACATGTGAACACGTGCTCCATCATGTCCTCTGGGCTTGATGATTTGGGGATGGGGACTTCCAGACTCAGCACATCACGTTTCTTTTCCACACTGGGATGCAATGGGATGCACACACGCACACACAGACCAAATTTCTGTGGTATGCTTATTGTTCATCTGCCTCACAGAGTACACCCAGTAATGACACCTTGTAATATACCTACCACGTCACTACCCCGAGATGCTTCAAAATGTAGAAAAAAAGAATGCCAAAATTTAATTTTCTGGGACCCATCCTTCTCATGAAAGGTTAAACAGGACATGCTTGAAATTAAATATAAGCTACGTAAGAGCATAAGCTGGGGAAATGTGGGTTTTTAGTACTTCAGGCAGCCTACGTATGTCCATACAGGACACAGCCAAGGCTGCAACTTGTGCTCTGGCGTGTAACCATCCATCCTCTTTCACTGTTAGTGGGTCCCTGGCACAACTTCCACTTATGCCAACTATTATTCTTCCAAACAGTACCCAGATATATTTCAGTGGACAAATAATGTTGGTGACTGTTCCAAAAGGCAGCATGGAGAAAGCAACCTTGATGCTGCAGGCAAGGGGAAGAAAACTTTCAGATACAGTATGTGCCAAGCCACTTGTCCGCAGAGGACAGAACAGCCACCAGCTACCGGTACAGATGTAGCTCCTCAATTCACAGCAAGACAACTTCCTTTTTTGCAAGAAGGCAAATCAATTTTGTAGCAGCCTGGCTGACTAGGTTGTCTGGGAAGGTGTTGTGCTAATTATAAAAAGGGATGGTGGAAATGAGGAACAAATCTGTTTTTATTGAATGCACAAGGTGTTAAAAAACTAAGAATGCGGAAGAAAGAAAACTCTGTACTTCAGCCATCTGTGTAGCAAAATATTCTTTTTATTAACACAGCTTTGACTTGTTTGGTAACTTCTGAATTCTAGAGGGAATGTTGGATAAGGAATGCTGCACTTTCTGCTTATAACATCCGTGTATGATTACATAGGTAAAAAGAAATGGGCAAGGGAACTAACTGGATAATCTGTCATTATATTTTCAAGTTGCTGGAAACTCAGGTGTAAGCTATACCGAACGTTTAAGTACAGACATTTTGAGAGAGAAATCCCAGCTTAGATGCTAGGTAGTGTCTGCTCAGAGCACCAGTGACACTAGAGGTCAGCATGGGCGCATCTACATTAGCATTTTAGTCCGGGCCAGGAATGTGCTTTGTAAGTGCTGCCTACTCTGCTGCAGCCCACTGGACTGAGCAGACCTCAGCGTTTGCGAATGGGATTCTTTCATGGAAAAATGAGCTCTTGAACAACTGCTAATGGTCGTTCAAGCCACATGTCCCGATTAGATCTAGTCTGAAATAAACTCCCAGGACTCGCATGGCAACTACAACTACTAATAAGGTGTACCCCAAGGCCACAGGATAGAAGAACGAACGGAGGATGCTACTGAAGGACAAATCATGTATTAAAAGGCATGTAAAGGTATGTAAAAATCAGGCATTAAAGATGAGCATGGAACTCAAGGAAAGGTGCACTGAGGAGGCCAAGAGTTGAAAGACAGAGAGAATTACTAGAAGACACACTGAGTCTTGCCTTCATTTCAGTATCATTTGTAAAATCTAAGAGTTCTTCAGGCACAGCAGTAGGGGGGAAGGAATAATAAACAGTAAAGACAAAATGTAATTAAAGATAACTTCTAGCTTGAAAACAAAATGAATACTTCACCTCAATTATGAGCAATCAGATAATCTATATCTCCAAATTCTGAAGGACATGGAGTATAGAATCACAAGTCTGATAGAAAGCATTTTTGTAGTAAACCTCTCAAGTCGGAGTAATACCCTATGATGGAAGAAAAGCAAATGGAAGTATCTAAACTTAAGTAGGAGGAAGGAAACTATATCTTCCATTGGTGGGGCAGCTGATTTTATGGACGATGGATTCTTCTGTACTTCATTTCCCATTGGAAGGTATTAGGTATGAATTCTTACTATTTTAAGAAGGATAATGAATTTTAAGGGGTGAATAAACTGGTAAAATGAAAAGCCTTGCTTTTTTTTATAGGTAGCAAAATTCAACAAAGCTATGCCACATAGTGTATTCTCAGTGGATGCGAACTACTGCTGCCAGAGATCCAAGACGACCTGTGATTCTCTGCCGCATCAACAGCACTTAGCTAATAAATCCTTTTAAGATGTCTATTAACCCAAGGTAGTGCCTCACATTTGCATAGATTTCAGTTAACTTGTATTTTAGACGAATCAAGCTGCTTCTGCACAGAACACTCTTCAATCTACTCAGAACATTTTAGCAAAAAAATGTAGTATATTTTCACGTATTTAGGAATACATAGAAATCTAAGAATGGAATTGGTTCATTACTGAATAACATAGGAAAACTGTCAATGCAGAAAGAAGAAATATGTAACATTTGTATTCTGTGTTTGTACAGTGAAAAGGCAAGATGTGGTATGAATCTCATCTGAAGGAATACTCTCACTCTAAGAATAATTCTGGAGAATGGTAAAAACTGGCTACTAAGGCAACACTTTTTCAAATGAGATGGTACGAAGGTTTTGTGTCTAAGAATTTTTTAAAAGCAGGCAAAAGAACTTAGCAGACCAACGGTAACGATTTTCTTAGTCGTTACTCTTTTTTCATTAGATCTTGAAATGTCAAGGAAACAACTTAAGACTGAAAGGCAGCGGACCCTGCGCCAGTGCTATTAAAGGGCAAATGAGACAACCTGGATAATTAAAAGCCTATAAGCCTGGCATCAATCCTAGCAAAATAATGGAATGATTCCTACAAGTCTCAGTTAATGAAGGATTAAAGAAGGGATATAGAATTAATGCCAGTCAACGTGATTTTTTTTTTTCTTTGGAAGACAGAACTTGCCAAGCTAGCATGGTATCTTTGAAGAGATCACAGGAACCAGGTGCTGTTCTGTACTGCCTACTTCCACTGAACAGTCTGGATTGGCAATGAAGTTCCCTGAAAATTGAACTTGTCTTAGAAGTGAGATGACACATCAGCATGACATGAAACACCTGCCTGCCAGTTTTACTGGGCATGTAGTGTTTAATTGCGGTTTGTTTTTTCCAAGAACTATTTCTCTTTCTTTCATTCATGGCGTGCAAATGACAAGCTACTATTAAACACAATTATTCAAACTTAATAGCAAAGGGAAGCTGTTTGAAGAAATGTTCCTAAATCTCATTTATAGGAAGGGATTGTTACTGTGGTGCTGGTCTGAAAAAGGCTGAGTTTGAGATTCATTTCCTACACATTAAGATGATCTACTTTCTAAATCATTATCATAAGAAGTTCCGCTGCTTTGCAAAGTCCATGATGCAAATTCTTGCAACTCGCACAAGTTTGTGATGTTTCTCAGCTGATGTTCTTTCAGCGATCCCAGCAGACCTAATTTAATTTCTAATCATTTCACCATGCTTAACGCATTTTTCTAAATTACTTTTGCATTCATACTCAGAGGGCACACTGGCTGATTTTTGCTTATAAAGCTCTCCTCTTTCATTTCCATTGTTTCCTATGCAAAGGGGATGAAGCTAACTGCATAAAGCAATTCAGTGATCAGCTGCTTTCAGTCCATACCATATTTCAACAACAACATGGCACATACTGTGGATTTCATATATTTCATACTCATAGCTCCAACCTCTGTCGCGTTACACAGAGAAGCACTGTACCTCATTTGTGCCTTCTGGATGCAGGACATTTTTCAATGTTGGTTCGTTTCAAATGCCCAGCAAAATACGTGAGTGCACAAGTTCAAACGTATAGAAAATGCGCCCATTTTGTGCTTAGTCAATTATATTTTCATCGTTTTTTTGAGTAGAAGAATGGTACATTTAAAGTCTTAAGCTATGTTGACATCATTATGCACACTATACTATAAGCAAATAGGAAAACAATCGGAAAGACAATAGTATGCAATAGGTGTAAATTAGAGTAAATGCTCTGGTGTTTTGGCAGACGCATGGCATAAGTCTTCATAATTTCACGTCAGAAAATTTGTAAGATGTTTCTGTTGATATTCTTTTAACACTTCCAGCTTTGGTAATCCTTTTGCTGCTCTTGTGACAATTTTTTTCTTGATTTTCATTTTCCTTTGAATGATCAAAGAAATTTTTGCACGAAAACAATCTTGTCATATATTAAAGCAATCATGTCATATACTGAATTTAATTCCTACAGTATTTCTTGAAAAAGATCTCTAAGGATTTGTGACAAACAGGTTTGCTTACCTTCCCTTCAAAACCACTGTATATATCTAAAGAAGTTGCAAAACTCCTTTCATGTTTTAGAACTCCACTTAATGTCCCTCCCCAGAATTTTCGTCAGATTTGGAGACAAATGCACAGCTCAAATTTAATGCAGAGTTGCCATAATAGACTCAAGAAAGGTGCTAGTGATTACTTACTTATACAGACTACATCTTTCTGAAGTCTTTCAATCAAGTGACTCCAAGGTTTTATTGCAGGATCTTCAGAACAGTTCACACGTGGCTCTTCACCAGCTCATGTTCCACACTGACTGAATTTATTTGTCCTCCATAACGTTTCCAACAAATGAAATCACACTAGAATTGCAACTTGTTATTCTCTTTTTACATCTGGTATTTGAGAACTGCACTGCTCCTAGATTTGCCAGTTCCAGCCTCAATCTTCCTCCTGTTTAATATTCCTCCACCTTCAAATTCTGATTTGTTCTTAAGCCCTTTGAAGAGCTACACAACTATTCTCTCTCTGTTCTCAGAGCCTAAATCCATTCTTTCCGAATATTAGATCTGGTTTTGCCTCCTTCTCTTTTTCTCTCTCAAAAGGGAAATAGAAAAGGAAGTATAACTTTTTCACACAGTGTTTAGTTATCTAGAGCAGTGTCCCTGATGCCTCATTCCTTCATTCTTTTAAAGTTCTCATATTACAAAAGCTAACTTTTTGCCTCCTCTTCTGCTCATCCCTTAAACTCTATTTCATCTGGCCACAGCTTCCATTATAACCGATGAAATTAAAATAATTATCAAATCGTATAAATATTCCCAAATCCTTACTACTCTGGAACTATTACCTTGTCCAGTGCATTCTATTCCATTCTATCATGTTTATACAGCGGGTATACATAAAAAAGAGAAAAGTATACCTGTGCAGTTCATAATGACATACATAAAAGAATAATGTTTGTGAATGAATGATACGATGCATAAATTTTAGTGTATTGTCTGTGCAATGCCAGAAGTTCTTAATCAATACATCAGAGATCCAAAACACATCAATAGTTAATTTAAAACTGCATATGCTCCTGGGGAGCATTAATTATATTCTCAGAGCTCATTTATAATGAGCTTTTAATTAGAGAGGATGTCCTCATATCTTAATTCTTAAAAGCAGAGAAATTATGAGATGGTAGGTAATTCTTAAAATAACATGCTTCAACATACATTTCTTTTTCTTTTATTAAACCAGAACTCTAAAGACTCCTTGCTTAAAGTCACTTGTGTTTTACTTACGTACGGCAGCACAAGTGTATGATAAAGGAGGATTCTATTTTCTTTGTCATCAGTAAGGATGTATATGGAACATCCCACTAACGGATGCCTCCTCTAAAATGTCACAAAAGGTCAACAGGGGGAACTTTATTGCTATGAACAAGAGCTAAATACATTGTAGGACTACCTCAGATTGGGAGATGACTGACCAGTTTTTCTTCCATTATTTAACTGTCTAATTAGCCATTCTCCCATACTGTGAGAAAATAAAACGCAGCATAATGCTTTACAAAATGTCTGCATACAGTTCTGTGTAAACAGTTTCGCAGTGCTCCACAGCGCAGTCCCTCATGAGAAAGACCGTTTGCTTGGACAGCATCCAGTAAAATCTGATCAACAAACCCATCTTTATTTTTTAATTCAGCAGCTCAGCTTTATTTAATTCTCCAGTTTCTAGTATTGCACAAACGCACTGCTGTATAACACATTACCGTCTAGGCTGCCTCTCTGCTCGGACAGACACATTGCATTTGTCATTGTTAGGATTCAACAGGAACTTGATCTGATTACCTGGTTTGCTTTCATTTGGTTTACACTGAACTTCCTCAACGCATTCTGCAGGAAACCATCCAATATGTCCCCGGGCGCTGCCTTCCCAGAATCCACCTTCACCAATGCTTAAAACTAAATACAGAGAGACATAGGAAGCGTTAGACTTTTTTGTCTTCTCATGTAAATACCAAGATTAGTTACATAACACGCTCAGTAATAATTGAATATCACGTTGGTAAAAGCAAACGTTGTACAATAACTCAAATGCTGGTACCGCAAAAATGGGCACAGAGTAACCTTTACATGCGACCCTCCCTGATCAGTCTTTGGAACCTCTTCCCAAATTTATTTTTGTCACAAGTTTCCTTGGCCCTCACATAGTTCTTTCCATTTTCAGTTTTCTCATTGCTGCTTTTATCAAGCATAAATGCATGGTCATACTAAGACCAAAAAACTTGTCTTGCCTGTTCAAATTAAGCTGAAGTGCTGAACCCAATGCAAAACTGAACCCACACTGAAATTGGGTTTTAATAATAAATATTTTGATGTCTCATATGTTTTCTACTTCCTAAGGAAACATGCTATTTTATTTAGTGGGTAGCTCCAGAGATTTGTAATGTAGGTCGAGTAATATGATTTAATGGTTTGAGTACACAGCAAACACTTCAATATCCCATAGGTGTGATACACAATGTAGATGCCTTTTGAAACATTTCAATGATTTTTCTCAGTAAAAGATAGCCATAATAGGGAGGAGAATGATTTACCAATAGGAGAAAAAGCTTTATCCTGTAGTTCTAATTATCTCGATACTAATCTTAGGACTCAACAAGGATTGTGACAAAAGACTGCAGAACAACAATGTATGTTTTTACTAGTAAGCAATTGGAGATGAATTACAGTAATGAAAGGATCCTAAATACTTGCTAAGTATTATGTTTAAATTAATTTTATAGAAGTTCCTACAAATCACTGTATGTTTAATACCTATTAAAAACCATAAATTTACTATTAAAAACATACTATACATTAATATTAGAACAAAGGTGATATTATAGATTAACAAAAACACGGTTAGCTCTTCTAAATAGGTTGATTGGGAACGTAGCTCAGCCATACAACACAGGTCCTCAGAGTACATCTGTACAGAACACAACGTTCGGTGGAGAGGTCCCTGAGCTACCAAAAATAAGCCCGTGGAAGTCGAAGCAGCACAGCTCCATTAGCTGTGTGCTAAGCTAAGGCAGCCAAGCTAACCGGCCCTGCTGAAAATCAAGGGTAATTAGCCCAAGCGCATTTCTTTCCTAACGTATGCATATGGTTTTCAAGACCTGGAATAATATCTCTGCAGGGTATTTCAGTACGGTAGGGATATTAACTTGCTCAGAGCTGCTTTGATGATCTCCAACACAAGCACTCTTTGCGCTGTTAAAACATACCTTATCAGGCTTTAAAATTGTAGTCCCTGAGCCTGACTGCGATTGAATTCTGTATCAGTGGAACCGCTGTGACTCAATGGCATTGAATTTGAACTTGATTTGCACTACTATAGAGTAAGATGAAAACCAAATCAATCATAGGCCAAAAAAACAATAAAAAATCTTGGTAATACTAAAGAGGTAGTAAGAAGTCTGGTTTGACACGCCAGGATCTGTAAAACCGCATTTGAAATTAAACATTTACCTAGTTTCTCATAAATGCAATCCTAAGCTATTTGTGGTATTACTTACGGAACATGGATATCTATTAACATAGATATTTGACAGAAAAATGTTTTTAAATGTGTCAATTTTAAGTCCTTCAATGCAGTAAATTCAGAGATACAGATTCCATGTGCGTATTTACACGTCACTGTCAATAAGAAGTACATATTAAGCCCCAGGAAATAGATCCATTAAGGCAAAATCCTACACCTGGATGGGTCCCAAATGCACAATTTATCAAGCACCTTTCTGACATGTATGAGGAAACCTGTACCTACCCAGGTGTTTATGGGATAATGGGGGAGGGCACTAACCTTGGAAGACACCAACAACTCTACAGCGACACTTAAGCTGAACAAAAACTTCTTAGCATGCTTTTTTTAGTTACCTAACACCTATTGATATTGTTAACATAAGCAGAAAATATTTCATCTCTACATTTAAATGCAAGCAAAAATGAAGAACCCAGATTTGTGCTTTAATTGTATTAATAAAATAAATAACACATAAATCAAAATATTAATAAATATAAATTTGGGGCATAACTAATGAAAAGTATGTTGACAAATTCCAGTTGTTCTTGAAAAGATTTAAAGCCTGTGCACATTAACACACAAGGTCAACTTGATAATTCAGTGTTACACAAAACAGAAGCCTATTCATTCATCCAATATATATTGGGTATTCATCAGCTTCCAATACATGTTTAACAATGTAAACTCTGTTCACATAAGAATAGAGTGCATTTCTTATCTCTGAGATAAGGAAGTGGAAAACTTAATTAATAACATCTATAGATATTACAATTATTGTAGGATCCTACTGTACATCAAATCATAAAAGTGAGCGTAGGACTCCAGCCGAAAGAAATTTCAAAATGTGAGATAGTGAAGATTCCTATTGCAAGTAATTAGGGTTTTTTGAGGAGAGTTTTCAGCACTGAATCTCGGTCTTGATTTCACTCCACAAACTGGCAAGATAGGGAGAACAACTACTACTTAAAGACTGAGAAAGACTTCCCTAATTCAGTATTTTATTAATCTGTCAAATCTGCTGTTTTGACGCTCCAAATTACATGGATATTTCCATCTCCAAAAAGCATTTGCACTGTAAGAAGGAAGTCGGGTATTTCACACCCATAGAGTAATTTCATGTGTTTATGGTAGTAGCAGCTGATAAGACATCCAAATCAAGATGGGAAAAGAAATTTGCTTTGTAAGTCCATCTGTGAGTGCAAAGCGAAAAGTGATTACTACAGAGCAAAACCAGTCCCACTTTAGATCATTATTACATGAATTATTAAATATTAGCGATTACTAATAGCAAGAGCAAAACAAAAATACATGTAGTCCTGCCTGAAGACATAACGTCTACGGAAAAAAGGTAGAAGGGGAAATGAGGTGTTGCCGGAACGCAGACAGCCTTCACAATTCTGGCTCAAGCCTGTCTAGAGATTACATCTACAAACAAAATGATGGTACCTTTGGACTTACTATCAAGGAAAAACATCATTATGGGTGCCAAGAAAGGAAGGGAAAGCCTAATGGAACTGCAAGAGGCACAAAGATGACCCAAGAGGCAACCGTGGGGTAGCTAGGGATACAGCTGATGTGCAGAGACAGAGACAAATTGTTGGTGAGACGGAGGAGAAGCACGTATGGCCTAATACTCAAAATGTAGAAGCTGAGACCTAGATGGTTCTGCACTACCAAAAAACTTGAAATAATCTTTTTAAGGTATCTCAGGTGGTACCATTAATAAGAAATTCTGCAGCAGGAGCCAAAGCCATAACAACCTACACAAGATGGGAAAAGAAATTTGCTTTGTAAGTCCATCTGTGAGTGCAAAGCGAAAAGTGATTACTACAGAGCAAAACCAGTCCCACTTTAGATCATTATTACATGAATTATTAAATATTAGCGATTACTAATAGCAAGAGCAAAACAAAAATACATGTAGTCCTGCCTGAAGACATAACGTCTACGGAAAAAAGGTAGAAGGGGAAATGAGGTGTTGCCGGAACGCAGACAGCCTTCACAATTCTGGCTCAAGCCTGTCTAGAGATTACATCTACAAACAAAATGATGGTACCTTTGGACTTACTATCAAGGAAAAACATCATTATGGGCGCCAAGAAAGGAAGGGAAAGCCTAATGGAACTGCAAGAGGCACAAAGATGACCCAAGAGGCAACCGTGGGGTAGCTAGGGATACAGCTGATGTGCAGAGACAGAGACAAATTGTTGGTGAGACGGAGGAGAAGCACGTATGGCCTAATACTCAAAATGTAGAAGCTGAGACCTAGATGGTTCTGCACTACCAAAAAACTTGAAATAATCTTTTTAAGGTATCTCAGGTGGTACCATTAATAAGAAATTCCTGCAGCGGGGCCAAAGCCATAACAACCTACATATTTGTAAAAACTGGCAACACTTCATGTATTCCAATATGGATAACCGGGAACTGAAAGGATAAATCAAAAAATATAATTTATCTTTTGTACCCATGAATGATTTTTTAGAATGAGGCCCTAATTTCTGTCTTTTCCCTCTCACAATAGTGCTTAAGAGACACGTTGTAATAGATAATTTGGTACCAGCAAGAGATTTTCTAATCAACGTTTTCCGCAACACTTCATGTATTCCAATATGGATAACCGGGAACTGAAAGGATAAATCAAAAAATATAATTTATCTTTTGTACCCATGAATGATTTTTTAGAATGAGGCCCTAATTTCTGTCTTTTCCCTCTCACAATAGTGCTTAAGAGACACGTTGTAATAGATAATTTGGTACCAGCAAGAGATTTTCTAATCAACGTTTTCCCTTCTGAAGGACATAACAATGGTAAATCAAAGGATAACTTTCCCAAAATTAATAATTAAGCTTTATCATTTCAAGTATTTTTTCCTTTTGCTTTTAGTAAAAACAAAAGATGTGGTTGCTATGGCAAGAGCAGGCCAGAGTCTCTTTACACACAACATGAATTACAAAAAGAATCTGATGTTGTAAGAGTAAAATTAAGGTTCTAGTAACATCATGAATCCTGATATGACTTTTCACAACAAAAGTATAGTTTAAAACAAGAATCATGTTCAATTATGTGAACAAAACTGCAAATCAAAATTGGACAAATACCAAGCAATTCAAGAACAGGAAAACATGTAAAAGCAGGTGCCTATCAGGATCTTATATTTTAGTATCTTTAAAGTATTATACTTAATACCAGCCAGATTCTGCTTTGCCAAAGTCCAGAAAAAAAACACAAGAAAATTATATATAGTGCCAATCGAGCATAGGATGTTTTGTCTCTTGCAACTTCTGTAAGTTTATTGACAATGTATATATTGAACAAAGAAGTTTTATTTTTCAACATTACAGCTCCCTTCATTATGCCACAATCAAGAAATAGAGTGTAAGAATATTCTTCCATCAAATGACGGTGCATACTATTTCTAAATTCCTTGTGATATTGAAATTTCAATGAGTGTATTAGTCTAGGTATCCTTATTTGCAAAAATATCAATGAAATTTACAGCCAAATTCAGGCCATTGTCTTTATAGCTGCTACAGGATGTATCTGAAATGTCTTTGTAATAGCTACAATCAATTTTTGGTGCTGTATAAACTGCATTCTTCTTTCCTGGGAAAAGACATAATTATATGGATTGGGAATGACAGATCATCTTCTGGAAAAAGAAGAATCTTTCTACAACCCGGAGAAAAAAGAAAAATGAACAGAATGGCAACAGAGGATAGAGTAAAGTTGAAAATCCATTGAACAACTGAACCAGCCTATGCTGATGTAAGAACTATCCGAGCTAAAAGTAAGAGTTGTATCTGCTAGTCAAGAGCTGCTGAAGATCTCAATGCTTTTAGTGAGATGGGGAATTACGTAAGCTGAAAGCCCTCTAGAACACACAGGAGAAAGCAGAAAATGTCACCATTTCACTCTTAATCTGAAAGGGATGGCGACAGTGTCCCTTCCGTTCAAACTGCAGCATGAATATGTTATTTACCGTGATTCCATTGTTCTGTTATTGACAACAAATGCCATTTACCTAATGAAATACAAAGGGGTTTCATCTGAATTTTGGCTAAGCAAGGTTCAGTGCAAATCTGAACTCGGGTTTTTTGTCTTGATGCAACAATCTTCTGGATTTGCTTTTTTAAAATAAAGTAGATTTTTAATTTCCAATGGCAAGAGACCTAACTTCTCCCTCTCAGAAAAACCTAATATTATAATTCGGGCTTTTCTGTTGTAGAAATACCTGTTGTCTGATGTAAATTTTCAGAATGATTTGCCTTTTGGAAGGAGAGCTTCCAAATGACAGACAATCTATGCCAGAAAACCTGTTTCAATGATGAAAACAATTTTGCTTAAAACAGCCCCTGAAATGGTTACAACTTAAAAATGTATGTTCCTAACCCTGAGTTGTAATGGCAACTTAATTCCTAAGTATACATAACAATGTAAACAAAAATTCAATGTTTGATCTTTTTTTGTACACAACCACATAAATCGAAAACAATATTGAGACAAGCACTGTGCAGAGTGACAGGTCTCTGCATCTGAAGCGCAGCTTGACTCAGACTTTACACACAACATAAATGAAGGTCAGCACAAGTTACAACTTAATCTCGCCCTCTCCTAAAGAGAGATATTTTTCTTAAAATCTGGTTTTAGTTTAAATTTTACTCTATTTCTTTACCTACCCCTCCTTGCTCCTGGCAGATATCCCTCCCTCCCTGTGGTTAATGATGAACAGGATCTGCTTGTTCTGCCTTATGGGCAGACCGTTTCTGCCTTTCAAATACTTAATCAAGAGAGACTGACATAACTTGAGACCAGTGCAACGCGACCGGAAAGGAAGTCATTATCTATCGCCCTGATGGCACCCACATTAAGGCCTCCAGCATGCAAACAAGGGACTGTGCCCCAGCCGCCATGTAGAAAATGTTCTTGTCCAGTCCACGTACAATCTGGAAGGAAAGCCGTGCGTATCTGCAGTTACTGATGTTGTACAATTGACCTCAGCAGTCAGATTCGACTGCGGCTCCACAGACATTTCTTTTAGCGGAGAAGCGAGTTCAGCAGTTCTTTTCCATCTTGGGCTGTGGGACCTCACAGAGAAATCAGATTAGGGAAATAACATGGACGGAAAATACTCCTCGCTTTTTAAACTTACATTTAACTTCCAGTTTTGCCTCCGAAACGAAAGCGTGATCCAATGGTGGCTGCAAGGAGTTTACCTTTCTGTAATCCAAGTGACTCTGCTGGTTTATCTGAAAAGCAACCCTACCTACCTGTAATTCAGTATTTAATTGTCTGACTTCTCCTAACAGTCTAACTGCCGTACCCTGAGCTTACTGCACATCTGGTTGTGTCCCATCAGTCTCCGTGGCCACCCACACTGCAAGCAGATGGTAAGACTTAAGGAGCCTTAGCTTCAGGTTTTGGGTGCATGTCACAGCCCCATCCACCATGGCCACAATCAGCGTCAGGCTAGATCCTGAATTAAAACAGCTTTTTATCTTTTATCACCTCTACTTTCTCAAGAAAGAAACAGTGCAAACAAGCAATTTTCAGGAAAAGGACCTTGGGATGAGAAGATGACAGTGCCTATTGACAGAGCAACCACTCACTACGTCAAAATCTACAAATACAATAACCTGCACATAATCCTCTAAATCTGAGGAAATAGGGTTCAACTGAAATAGAACTGAATGAGCTGTGCTGTTCAAGATTTGGCCCTGTAAATTTTTTTTTTCTTCCTTGTTTATCTTTGCCAACAACTTTCTACAAAGACCGTCTTTTTCCTGTTATTTGTGTGTCTCTTAAATAGTTTGGGGAAAGTGAAGGAGAGAAAAAAACAGAATAAGAAACATCTTCTGCACTGATTTGAATTTTGGACAGAAATTCAAATCGAGCATTGGAAAAACCCATCAGTTTGTAACGTTTATCACCATCTCTGTTGAGGAAGGTGTGGACAGGGTCAAGTTTGCTCCTCTCCACAGTGATGCCCAAACTACAGGTCAGGGGAATACAGAGTAGAGAGCATTAATCTGAGAAGAGGTCCCAAACCAACTTAGATCTGGAGCCTGTACTACTGTGTCGGACTACACTAGTGTGCCCATATGATATTCATAGCTCCTCTCGGTCTTCTGGTACTCCCTGTCTACGGAATATTTCGGGCCAGTTACTGACTACTGAAGGAAGGCTGGCTTTAAGTAGTCAAGAGGTAAGAAGATGGGGATTTGTGGATGGTCTTATGTCCTAATGACTTTCTCGCAGCCTTGGCAGCAAAGCGAGCTCTCCTGCTGGAGCGGGAGCAAGGCCGTGTCTTTGTTACAACACTTTGATATATCAGTTTGAAGCACAACTCTCTCCTGTTCTTCAGATACAAGCAACTTGAAGAAATGAATTAGGTTATTATCTGTGATGAGTCATAATTATTTATCTTAGGAATTTAAATCAAACCGATCAAGTCAGGAGACAGTAAGGAAGCAAAATAGACCAATGAATCTGGGTAAGATTAATACTCCATTTCACATTAATTTCATCCTTCATATAAAAGAGTAGCAAAACAATGCTTATGCAAACCTCTTAGGTTAAATTTTGCTGCCATACTTATTCACGCAAGGTACAAAACACTCTTGAAGAAACAAAACGGCATTTCTAAGGCTCTTCCCTTTCCAGTATTTTATTTACTAATCTAACAAGTGCAAAAGCCCGGGAGACCAATTTTCCTTCTGCCCACAAGCACTGTCTGTTGGCAATATCTTCAAGCACAGCAGGGGTTTAATAATCTTTCTTTTTCAAAATTACTTACAAGTAGATTTCACAAGAAATGAAAATGTTAGTGATATATTTGGATTGCCCTACTGGCTGAGATCACGCTGAAATAAAAGTAGTGTTGCAAGGGTCAATACTTCTAATGCTGAGGACTACTGACTTTCTGCCTAGAACAGATGCTTGCATCACTACTGCTGAATTACTACCGTTTCTCTGACCCCAGAGAATGTAGCTGAGAACAGACCTCGGTTGTGGTAAACTCTTTCAGACGTGCAGACTGTGCCTGCACACAAGGCATCTCAGAAGGTTCATGAAAAAGTCTGCTGGAGCATATTTGAGCTACTGAAGTAACTCCCCATTTTTCTAGATACTAAACACTAGAAAATTTGTTTATTCACAGTAAGAGTTAAAGAAACTGAACATTTTCCAAAATTAGCCCTGTATTCTGTTTGCCTTCCAGGTGAAAGAGAGGAGAGAGTAATATGAGGGCAGGCAACAAAAATAAGAGAGGAAAGTAAAAATTTACAGTTGGAAGCCACCCATGGACAAACTGTACTACGATCTGGGACCTGAAAATGGGAAGAAATAACTAGAAATCGCATGGCAAATGGAAATGCTGTATCAAAGAGACATAGAAAGACAAGAAAAACAAAACTGTGAGCAGGGCGAGACTTCAAAAGGTCTCGAAGTATTCGAACCAGGCAACCATGTGGTTTTTTTCTTTCTAGGTCAGTGAGGGATAATTCATATGCATTTCAGGTGTGTTTTAATATAAAATAGATTCTGAAAACAACTTTGTTTTGTTTCTAAGTGACCAGAGACTGTCTGCACCATGTTGATTGGTACCCAGAACTTGTGTCTGTTACCTTTCCAACAAGGTATGCTAGTACAGATTTGAATCACAGGTAACCTTCTTGAGGATGCACAGATACTTCTGTATCGCTTTATCTTCATGACACAGAAAACCGCTGATCCTTCACTCACAAAGAACTTTGGAGCATTGCATTCTCTTCACACATCTGAGTTTTGTTATAAAAGAGGCTGCTTGATTTCCAATGTAAGAATTAAATTTAGCAGTGCCAAAGCTGATTAAAATACATTTTACAGATACTTTATATATATGTGTGTGTTGGGATTGTGGCAGATTTATTGCTATGGACTTTTAGATATAAAATGAAGAAAGAAACAAAATAAGTTAAATTAAGTGAACTTCACTTAATGTGAAGTTTCACATCATTTATGTGAAAACATAAGATTAGGGTCGTTCTTGTACAAATAAAGATATCAGATATATTTTTACAACAGCCATGGCCCTTCTCTCATGAGTGGCAGACACACAAATGATGTCAGTATGTATGACTAACAACTAAAAATAAAGCAGATATTTCTGTACAGGCTACGTAATAGCCTATTAATACGAGACCATTTTGTTTAGTTTACATTTTCTTTGGACCTTGCCCATTCACAGCTTTCTCTGAGCAGTTTCCTTGTATCATATACTGTGAACTATTGTCACTCATGCACTTCTAGTGGTTTTCGAAAGAAAAAACAGATCTGCCTCATCTTCATCTGGTGAAAGCACTTTTCACCAAGAGTTTAGGAATTCATCCCTCTCCGTGACACTTCTAATTCTGCCAAGTTAAAAAAGAAAATCCATAAAAACATTTCCCAACTAATCTCTTTCTCTAATATGTTGTTCTGGGTTTTTATCCCTGTAATAAATGCCTTGCTACAGCTTTACCGTGATTAGTCTCATGGGATGTACACGTGATGAGCATCTCCCCAGGGTCAGACTGAACACGGGTCAGAATCCCAAAGCAAATGCTAATACACGTTTGAATCCCCCCAAACCACCCAGGAAGCCAGTACTTGAGCATCAGTGTTTTATAGAGAACAGTGCAGCTACCAAGTTGGCAGAGGACAGGGGCTAAGACAAAGCTTTTGATTTCTTAAATGTGAGGCTGAGGTGTTTCCAAAGTGAGGAAAAACTGAATTCCATGGGGTTTCATGTTGCTTCATTTCCTCCAAGCACTGCACACGGTGCGTCGCCAAACCCCAAACAGGCATGAGTACCCCCAGAAAATCAAAACCTCGGTGCTGACTGGATCACGGTCTTGCTTAGCAAGTCTCTAAAAAACAGAAAATATATCCGGTACCAGATGGAATTTCTGCTCAGAAAGAGAAGAAAAGCAGGACCTCCTCATAGCCAGCGGTTCTGGCACTCACACAGCACACAAGAAGTACTGCGGATTATAAATGCTCTACTGCCCGTGCTTTTGGATGACGGAGAGGGAGCCTATCAATCTCTCACATTGGAGTAATTTTTTTTATTCTCTATAAATAATTACATTTTGACTGGAACAGGGACACGAATCCAGCTTTAACTGAACCTGTTTGAATGGCTTCCTCAACACTGTTACACAATTGAGACCTTTTTTAAAGCATCACTGCCTTTTTACCTGGACTCTTCCTTCTCTACGTGACCTTGTTGTGTTCACTCTGACATATTTTTTGTGACAACTGAGGAACCATCGACATGGTAACACAAAATAGGCTTTGATCTTGTTCTGAAAGTTTTTCCTTTGATTAGCAATGGGAGTCTGTCATACGTGTGTTCCAGCCTTGCCATGCAAATAGCCTTAAATTACGCTCCACAAGATTCCATCCTAAGTACTAACTCTGACAATCCCTATATATGCTTTTTCTAAAAGCAGACTGACACGTATAAATACCTCACTAGACTTTACTGCATCGAAGTTCTATAAAATGCTCTAAAGCAAGTGTGCCTGCAAATGCTAGACCTCTACCAGATTTTAATTCAATGTGCAAATCATATACTTGAAGCTGAAAAAAATAATCCCTGCAGGGATGATTTGATGTTGAATGGGCATGTCTCCCTTTTTCTGACAGTAATAATGAATTTATAGTCAGTTTCAGCAAACATAGATTTTCCCTATAAATAAAGATGCAAAACTCACAGGCCAGACACGATCTCATTTTCTATTTCAGCATTTTGACGTTCGTTGGTGAGTGTCCCCCACAAAAATCGTTGGTCTCAAGTTTGGATCATACTATTGTAAGAAGATTTGGAAAGCGGACTAATTTCTTGTTGCATTGTTTTCCAGTTACTGTCATAACTACTTGGAACCAAGGGCTCCGGAACGATTTTCTTTAAAATATTAAACTCTTCAATGAAATTTAAATCCCTTCTTCTTGGGATGTTTTTGCATATAATAGTCTCAAATTCTAATGTAAACAAGCAGCCAGACAACGAACGCCCCTACAAAACGCAGCATCCCAAGCAACCTGTTGCACTGTTTCTCCTCTTTTGCCAGGGAACACATTTTCTGTCTTGTCTTTCTCCAGAACTGCCTGGAGTCTCTACTGTTTTATTCTGGTGACGAGAATCTCTGTTGATCTTACATCCTCTACATAAACAAAAATATCGCTACATCTTTAAATCCAACAAGAACACAATTGTGTAGGGATACAACGTCCCCCTAAGAATAGATGATGGTGCTCAACCATACTCATTCTTTATCTGTTGGCACCTCCTAGATCTCTGTAGACACACTCAGTTCAGGAAGTTATTTAGTACCACTCACGACCCCCAAAATTTCATCCTTTGTAGGTACCGGCAATTCTTCCTGGTGGTGTTAAATTTTCTGAGATTACGAATAAGCAAAGAGTTCTGGCATGTGCTTAAGTCTCGCTTTTTTTAAACTTTTTTTTCCCACTGTAAGCGACTTTTTTTTCATTTTCTTGTAATTGACCAACAAGCATCTTTCTCAACTGTCTTGTTTCACCACCCTTCCAGTGAGAACTCCATACTCCATACAGAAGACCCCAGGCCTTCACATTTTAACCCAAGAACCAGTATTCTTTTGTAAAGGTATGAAAAGATCACATTTGCTTTAAATTTGCTTTACATTTTTGCATGACAGTTACTCATAATGTAGCTTTACCTCTCTAGATTGTACCCATTCTTTTGACACTTGAAGGCTTTTACGAAGTAGTATTATGCGTTACTTCTCTTACGTTTATTCTCATACACTGGGTGCTTGCAAAGCTGGTCCCCAACCATGCAAAGCTCTGTCAATTTTGTTTGAATTTGAAGATGACTTCTGCTTTTCATGACTTGAATTTTATTTGATATTTGGCATTCTGAAGAAATTCTATAACCTCAGAGCTTTGCTTGCCCTCTATTAATTTTACTCTAGCCGAGATAACTTCCATTAACTGAGAACTTTTACAACGTTTTATGAAGTGTTCATATGGGCTCTTCCAAAAGTTCTTGTGCACTATTTTCTTTAGATCATAATCATTGCTTCCTACCTGATCAGGGCACAATCTCCCAGGATGCAAAATTATCCTTTCAGTTCTATAGACATCACCAGCTCTCCTAAGTTTAACCTTCCTCCTTCATCCTTGCATTTAAAATGAATCTTGCATATGTTTTATCTGTAAGTGCAGCATTCTTCAGATTTCTGTCCTACACCTTCTGAAGGCTTAACGAAAATTATTAAACCCAAAACCGCCTCAGAATCAGCCACACCCAAAAATAAAAATACAAAAATACCTTCTAATGGCTCCCCATTTTTTTCCAACTACTGTTTGCAGGCTCAAGGGAGGAGATATTTGAAGTTTTCCTTTGTAAGATAAGCAGTTTCAGTTGCAAGGACGTTTTCAGCTGCTTAACACTTTTATTTAGGACACTGAATTTATTCCCGTTTATTTGATTTCCGTAACTGGTATTTGGTTTGTATGGGTTGAGCAGAAGGTCTTTTTATTCCATGACCAGGTTAATCTGGATGTGCAAAACCACAGCTGAAACTGCGTAACAATGCACCCTTAGGAAGGTCAATCCTCTAAACCACATTGCCCGCTTTCTCAGCCGTACCTGGACGTACTTACTGTCTTCAAAATAATAACACAAAGTTTGGCCTTGATTTTAACATATTCTTAGCTGGGAAGTGCACCAGTGGACAGAAATTATACATGCACTGCCACACTTCCTCCTTGTCCTGGTTTTGGCTGGGGTAGAGTTAATTTCCTTCCTAGCAGCTGGTACAGTGCTGTGTTTTGGATTTAGGACCAGAACAATGTTGATAACACACTGATGTTTTAGTTGTTGCTGAGCAGTGCTTACACTAGTCAAGGACTTTTCAGCTCCCCACGCTCTACCGACTGAGAAGGCTGGAGGTGCACAAGAAGCTGGGAGGGGGCACAGCCAGGACAGCTGACCCAAACTGGCCAAAGGGACATTCCATACCATGGGATGTCATGCTCAGTACATAAATTGGGGGGGGTTGGCCAGGGGGTGGTGACCGCTGCTC
>NW_008794281.1:1723375-1745265 GCF_000699145.1 Aptenodytes forsteri
GAGATTAAACCACAAAACTCCCCAAAATATTTACAGTAGGTTCTACCTACCTACTTATCCTGTCTCACGAGGGGACTTCTTCTACTTAACCAATAAATTGTTCCTTGAGGAAAGGGCTTGAAACAGACTTGACCTTATCCCTGCTTCCTTCCTGAGCTGCTTAGATAGCTGACATGTTTACAACCTTTTAAAGCCCTGGAGTTGTCTTTCTATTATGACTACAGAAGCAAATTACGTGCTCTGTGTAAAAGACAATGCTGCTATTACTGCACATATTTCTGAATTTTAGCAGTACTTTGAAGTCACTTACAGTTAAAATGGTAGCTGAATATGCATTGGTTACAAAATAGAACTAGGAGTAAAATACCCTGTAAAGAAACAAATGCATAAAAGCACTTTTACTGAACAGATTTTTTCTTCCCTGAAATAGAAGAGAATTTTAAAATAAAATTTCCATCTAGCAGAAGAAAACGTCGATTCAAAATTAATTACATACTCACCTTTGACTCTGTCTCCTTTGTGCAGATGAATTTCCCCTTCTCCTTGAGGTTGATATGGCTTTACGACAATAAATAGTCTTCCAGGTACAGCACTGTAAAGCTTGCGTTTTGGACCCTGATAATCCAAGGCAGACAGAGTATCCTTGTTGGCACTAGGATTGTAAACGGCACTAGAAATTGAAATTAAAAAACATTAACTTGTTATTTAAAATAGGTAAAGTTAATCATTTACCATCACATTAGCAGGATTGAATTAAGCGGTGAATAACGTAATTGTCTTCCAGTAAGGCATCTAACCCTGCAGAAAAAATATACATTTTTCATCCCAAATACATGCTTTTAATGGTTGAAATCTTTCAATATGAAACATGATCAATATTCATCTGACCATGATGGCCTAGAAAACACATAACACTGAAGTTTTTAGTTTTTCTGCGAGTTAAACTTGCACACCCACAGACCCTGATGAAGTTTAAAATGTATATGCAAATCATACATTACAAGCATCACAATTTGTCGGAAAGACTTTAAAACGTCACTATTTACAGTTATTGTTGGGAATGGATATCTTTGTACTATTGTAACGTTACCTGAACAATCAAGACAACTGAATTATTAACTGAATGGACTGAATAATCAAGTTACTTCATCACTCCAAGGCCTGGAGCTAAATTTTAGATCTGCACAAAGCATGGTTCTTATGGCTAACGTATTCTCCGGAAGATCATTTCTTATTGATGGCAATCAATAGCTCTCCCAGTGACTTCAGAGTGGTATGCCCAGAGAAGCCACAGGTCATCAAACAACTCACAATCTACTTGTGGTGTATAAAGAAGAAATTATTGAAAGCCGGTGAACGATCCATAAGATCATTATTAAACCTCCCGAAAAATGAGTGAGCTGCCAAAAATGTAAGGTGAGAAAAAGGCAAATATTAGAGAGGGGGGGAAACCTATAGGAGATATCGTAACAAACTTGCAATACACTACTATTCAACTTTTGGAAAAAAAAAATAAATAAAAACTTGAGGTCTTGCACAGAAAGTCTAGAAACAGAAAATATTATTGAGAAAGAAGAATATTCGTAAAGATTTATAGGAAAAAGATAGAGTACCAAAGGAAGAAGAATGATTTAATGGTGGCCTAGCATTGTAACATTTCGCTTACTTTCTTGTAAGGAGCAAGAAAAGATCTCAAACTGCTATAAGCAAAATGAAAGACGAGGGCTGGAGTTTACTGTTTCTTCGCCCTTTTTTTTTAACCAATCTCCTACAAAAATAGGAGCCAGTAAGGCTCTCAATATAGGGAAAGAAGAAGTTGTCTGGTAAAAAGCCAAACACAGTGGATCTTCCGTATCAGGAACACTTCCTGCAGTAACTTCTTTACCATTTGGAATAGCATCCCCCTTTCACCTCGCTGTTCCGTTCTTCTATTACTGTGAACAGGCGCTAATAAAGATAAGCCGTACTTCAGTGTTTAAAAGTGAGCTCTGGCTGCACGTCTGTGATGGAGTTTGCATCAGAAACCTCAGCCAACTCTCGCAGTTGTTTAAAGGAAGACACAAAAAGATGATGTTTGGGTTTCAGTTCTTTTGCTCCATTTCTTTTTCCTTATAAGCGAAGAAACAGTCATCACCATAAAAAAAAAAATCCAGATCTATAGACTGTTGCTACACATCCAATTTCCACTTCTATCAAGCTTTATTTTAAGCCTAGTCTGGTAGCAGCCAGGTAGCAGCTATTCATAATTTTATGTCCCAGCATCTTCTTTAACTCCTATCACAGAAGATTCATTCACTCTCTCTTTACCGAAAGAGGAGGGGGAAATGGAACACTTAACCTTCGCACTGAATGCATCATTTCTCATGAGACAGGCTTACTAGTGGAAATCAGGGCTGCAACATGGGATAGATGACTTCTTAAAAAAAGATCTTTCCTCTCCCCGCCTTGTCCCCGGCTTGGGCTCCCAGCCCAGCAAGTCCCATGCCATGAAGGCGCAGGAGGAGGATGCGGAGATTCCAGAAGACCTGCGGACGTGTTTCCCTCTCGCCCAGAAGAAGGTGGCCATCCTTGATGGCTCAGCCCTGACGGAGGCTGTGCTGGCGCCTCCTTTCACTAATCACTGTGGGACAAATTCCACAGGAAGGGTGCCAGTTCCCCTGCCTCCCCCAGCTCCCTCCCCCAAACCACTTTGGTATGAAAAGCAGCAGCCTCGTGAAAAGATAAACACCTGAGCCACACAGGCTGTAAAGATCACATGCACCCCTTCCAGCATCGCTTTCCAGCCCTCTCCTTTCCACAATGCAAACCCCACAAACCTCATTAACCCTTTGTCGTACTCGAACCTTCTCCATTAATTAACCTATCCCTTCTGGCTGCTTCTGCTCCAGAATTCAATCTCCTGCTATATCAAAAAGGTCTTTTTCATCTAAGGGGAACAACAGCGTCATGGCGAATGTATTATTTGCAAATAATAAGCAGAGACAGCAACAATTCCCACATTTAGCTGACAGTAAGTAGGTGGCCATACAGTTAAACAAAATCTGTGAGGAAGTGTCACGTAAGGTGCCATTCATGACTGCAAAACAGGCCTGTGGCAAGAAAAGGCATTGCTTGCAGGACAAATTATATATAAAATCCTTTCAGTTGTCTTTAAATTTAGAGAGCCTCCAGCTCTCTTCTCAGTACTTGCACGTGCTCTGGACATCTCTGAAACAAGTCTTGGTGGTACATATGAAACTCTGCAGCTGGGTAGCAGTTTAAGTAGCTGTGATACTGATGCACTAAGAGAAAGACCAAAATTTTATTTCCACAAAATTTCAGGCATTAAATTGGTTTCCACTATCATTTGTGCTAGTTTTCAAAATCACGTGCTTTCAGAAAGGGAAGAGGAAAGTGGCTGAATAAAGTCAAAGCAAATAAATGTTTGCTTATTCAAAAAAAATTTTTAATTCTTCCCCTGCCTCAAAGGATTGTTGATACTTCAAGAATTTGGAAGTGCGTTATCCCAGAAATATTGATGAAAAGGCACTTTTTATCCCTCCCAGCCAAAATAATCATTGACTCTAAGGTAAAACCACCCACTCTGGTGGCATCAGCCGCATCCAGTGGAGTACAAGGGCACTCATTCTCTGAAAAGCACCTCCTCCCTTAAGCAAAGCCTCATTACAACCTGTTTTTAAGCTGATACGGGTCTCTGTGAGGAAGTGTCACCCGAATTATAACCAAACGAGTTTTTGCCGTTACTGTAACATACAACAAGGTAAGATGAGTTTGCTCTACTGCATGAAACCCCTGGCATAAGAAATTTGTGTCCTGTTCCTTCCAGTGATTCTTTACATTTCAGACGACTCTTTTTTTTACAACGCACCATATTTCCACCCTCCGGCAGTATTGTTACTATCACAAATAGCGCTTGTCAGTTTGGGTGCCTACAGCCAAGGAGAGAAGACGACTGTGCAAGGTAACAGGTGACAGCTTCAACTACACGACGTTCTGGTTTACTGACTTGAAAACTCAAGTAAAGATCCATCACACCTACAAATGACAGAGAGAAACCAACAGCTGCCTTTCTTAACAATACTCATGTCCTTTTCTACTCTGAACAGCGGATGGTTTTTGATACTAGGAAACAGGACAGACAAAGCCTGATATTTTAAATGACCGTTGAATTAAATGTGTTTGGTCAAAACATTTAAGCTCTAATTCTCTCCATCAGTACTCAGCTCTGCCTCCCTTCATTTTTGCAGCCCTGCGCTTGAACCCCCCGTCCTGGTGCAGCTCCATCGCTTGCACACTTGACAGATGCAGTTCCCGAGTCCTCCTCAAAGTGAAGCTGTAATTGCCTGTTCAAAGGGCAGTGGCTTCACAAAGCTGGAGCCCCCTTTTGTGATCAAAACTCAGACACAATCCTCTGTTTTATTGTATTACTTACAATACCTACATCACACTAATTAGTCAGGATTTGCTCTCCAGTGGGACAAAGCTGCAGGATATTTGCAGAGAGTGCCTGCTAAATCACATTTGTAATTCAAGAGGAAAGGAAGAGCAGCAAAGTCATAGGGAATGCAAAACCCTGCAGCAAGGATAATCATGAAAGAAGCCCCTGACATCAATCACCACCATCTCAAGAAGCCCCCTTTGCTCTCGGCCAGCCTCCTACACAGCCCCACTTATTCCCCCCAGTTATTCCCTCTATTTTCCTCTTTGGTTCACCACACATCTACAGAAGGGAGGACTTAAACAGTCTCTGCTTCACCACCCATGAGCAGCTCCAACACAGGTTCCAGACATGACCAATAGTTTCATGGAGGGACCAAGTATCTCAGAAACATTTTACTTTGCTGTTAAATATAATCATTATTTCAACTATTAAAAGATCTTGAGAACTAGCACCTTGATTTGGAGGTGCAAACTCAGTGATAAGTCACTGCTGAGCTTTGCTGAACTTTAAAGTCTGCCTGGCTGCTGGAGCTCTGTGAGGAAACAGCTGGCTTTGACTGGAGCTTCCAATTAAAATATTCACACTTGGACATGTTCCACTGTGCTGAGGTTTTATTACTTATATATTATAGAGAGTGCAAAATGGGCACATAAATAACGTAAAAGAACATGGCAGTCCAGCATGATGACGTTAGGGATATCTCACGCTGTGCAAATAGTCAAAAAGTCACCTGATGTGCCTGTGCTGCTGCCGTTTGGCATCCTCTCCCAGCCTGTTTAGGGATGGCGACCGGCTCCGGGAGGACGGAGTGTAACTCCCCACAGTTTTTACAGTTCCATTAGGATTATTCTGCATCTGTTGAAGTAGATGAGGTGAAAGGCTGCGGTGTGAAGAAGCAGAGGAGGAGGCTGACCACTCGGGGAGGTTGTTGATGTTCAGATTGTTGTCGCTGTTGGAACGAAGCAAGATCCGAGGTGCTGCTAAGGTGCTTGGAGGTCTCCGCCTTCTGTTTGAATAGGTGGGAGCCTCTCTAAAGGGCACTGTGTAAAGAAAGACATCCAGGGTAATCTCAGATGATTTCACCACTCATATGTGTTTACCACCCCATAAAAAGATTTAGCAACATATGGCATTGTTTCTTCTGCGGAGACAGAAACTCTACCTTGCCTGCATAGCTAATAGAATTAATTATCTTTAAAACATCATTAAAACCAAAAACAACTGGGCAACGTTAACCTGTTTACTGGCTTTAGTAAATAGTTAGGCAACACCAGCAGCATGAGTCTGCTGAACAGTCTGAACTATGGCCTAGGAAACGGGAAACACCTCATTATTGCCAAGTTTGAGTCTCGGAAAGTTCATATTTGTGCTACGTTGTCACATTCAATCAGAAAGCTACAGAACAGGGCTGATCAGCAGAATTTTTGATGTATGATCTAACTTCCTTCTCCCATTGGCACCCACACTGGGAGAATTTTGTTCCATTGCCAGTTCAAGCCTAACCCGAAGTCTGTAGCGTTAACAGTCACCTTATCCCCGTCTTCCAGGTTAAAAATTGAGGACATAGACTTTTCTCCTGGCAGAACTCTATTACATTGCTATAATCCCCAGGTATTCCTCTCTTTCTAATCTAGGCATTTCTACCACATCTATTACTATTGTATATAGAACATATTACCCGAGGGTAATACACTCACTTCGTCACGTGCCGTGTCCCAGAGAGAACATGACTGTATCCAAAGGCTGCAATATACTACTTAATGAAATAGCCATAACAGAAAACAAAAGCAAGGGCAATAAAAATCGAACACAAACCAGAGGGCCCATCCTTTCATCAGTGTTACTGGTACAGTGCTGCAGTCATACGAGAATTTGTACCAGCAGACACTAGATTTTCCAGATCTCCTTTTCTCACTGTAGTGGGTCAGTTAGTTCCAAGTGCAATTTAAAAGGCAAATTTCCTAATAAAAGGCACCCAGCTCTCACTAGATGCGATGGCATTTCCCACCCATCTTATAAGGTACTAAAGGATCTGACCCTGAGAACTCATGCTTGCCTCGGTCCCCATTCATGCGACTACTCTCATTAATTTATTCAGTGGAACTCATGGAGTCGCAGGATTTGATCCAAAGTGCACATATTTACATCTGAAAAGTCGCATTTATTCAGCGGAACTCAGTTGCAGGATTTGATCCAAAGTGCACATATTTACATCTGAAAAGTCGCAGTAGTATAACTAACAAAAGGCAGGCAGGCATTATTCTGAGGACTTTATTGAGCTGTTGTAATTTTCAAAAAAATCATATTTCAATTGGGAAAGAAGCCCCACAAAATATCATCCTACATGTCTAAAGTGCCAGTAAGTGCCATTTATAAAGTGCCAGAAATGTCTACGCACTCAATACCCTTCAAAAACACACAAAAACCAGAATAAGAATGTCTGTCATACTGTGCAAGTAAATGAATTCATATAAATATGAATATACATAGGAATCAATCTGTCCTGCCTTGAAATACAGCCTTTAATTGAGAGAACACAGCAAAATTTAAGGTTTCAGAGCAAAACTGAAAGCATATTTGTAACATAAAATAAAGATGGAACTGCAAGTAAAAGAATGGCTTATATAATTTTCACCAGAATCAGTTTAAGATTAACTGAATATTTTAAAATAACATCCTTCGTATTTCCCACGAGCTGAAACTTTCTCTGGTAAATAGCTCAACAACATCGGAACAAACAAGAGAAGAGTGTGCAGAGAGAGCAAGGGCTTTAAATTCATTTCCATAATATTTCATTTGAAACAAGGCTGAAATAAGGGAAGCAGTCTTTAAAAGCTGTTAAAGGGGATAAAGCATGGAAGTCCAATATTTACGCTAGAAACTGGCAGAAACTCTGGCTAATTTTCAGACTATTCCAAATTTTTCATATTTCATATTTTTTTAAGATTTCAAAGCAGCAGAGTATGTCACTGAAAGCACCTTGGTGCTTCAAATGTCACGGTGAAAGCCCCGGTTAGTACTAACTCAAAGAAAACTCACAGCACTTGTTTCCAAAATTGACATCTACAGATCCTCCAGACCGATGTATTTGACATAGACGTGCCGTTTGTGCATTCCTGTATTTCTGACATTCGGCATACGGCTCTAGGAATTATTTCATTGAAGGCAGGGATCTTTCCCAGGTACAATAAAGCAGAATAGCTACTGTAATAATTTCAGGAAAGGACAAAGCACACAAAACTGAGTATAGGGAATGTTTTGCACATACAGGTTTGCTACCTGAAGGTCGCATGCTGTTCCCTTGGGGTCACCAAAGTATGTCTTGGACCTCAGTAAAAATTGGATCTGACCCTTAGATATTAATTTTTCATGAACTTAAACACTCCAAGCAGACTGCCGAGCCTTCCAGCCACAGACTGATAAAACTAAATTTTGCCAACATTTTGGGGATGTTTACTGTAACTTCTGAGAGGTTGGTGGGATATCTTCTGGCGGGAGTGGGAGGGAGCACGAGGGGCACGGTGCTCAGGCACGGCGACAAGACGGACGGAGAATTGCTGAGCACGTTTATACCGACAGATTTTAGAAAAAACAAAACTGGCACATTCATTCCTACTGAAAAACAGGGTATACACACTCTCCAGGTGCCAGATTAAATGACTTCTTTTTCCCTTACATACCTTAGAAGGATTTTGCACGACCATTTAGGAGTCAGCTTTTGCTTTGCTATTAATGTTCTATTCTTAAGGAGAGAACTACAAGCAAAATTAGCCTTTACTACAGAAAATAAACAGGAAAGGGGACAACTAATTACACCAATTGACGTGTGTCTAACACAAATCTTTTATAGAAAGAGTTAAAAATAAGCATTTCCGTGCCTAAAGTGATTAATATTCCACCCAACTGTTTCTTTTCCCCAGCAATCTGCAAACTGTAAGTGGGTGGATATTTTTTTAGCTGCTTCTTATAGGCATTATTTATATTATTTTCACAATAAAAAAATAACTACAACACAAAATGATGAAATGCCAATGTCCACGCTTTAACCCCTGCTGGACACTGTTTCTCCCTAATATTTCACCATCTTCAGAACTGTAAGAATAACTGCTGCAAAACTTGTTTGGGAAAAACACTTGATATAAAATGACATGAAAATGTCTGAACTAATTTCATGCCCCTAAAGTTTAAAATTATCATCCCTAAAAGCGTACCTGAAAGTACCGTTTAATCCTTCCTCCAGCTCTCAGAATTCTATTCCTGGCATTTCATACAGCTGAAGGGGCAATTCAGCACCATTCACTGACAAAATTCACCTAGGAAATTCCTTACGTGTCTTCAAATGCATTTCTTAGGGAACAAAAACATTTTTATAACTACTTGACTCTTCAGAGAAACACCTAAAATGAATAAAGTCACATCCAGCCTTAAAAATCAGTTGCCTAAATGGACTGTCTAACACAAAATAATTTTGAAAAAGAAACTGCAGGAATTGATTAATTATAGAGTCACTAAGCCGATCATATCAAATGTACACAAGAAAACCGGTCTGAAACATCAAAGTGTTCTGCTTTCATTGCTTACCTTCTTTCTTTGTGAAGGCATTTAACAAAGACTTCATTTTCCCTTTTTACTTTAGCAGCAATCCCCTCATTATATAACCTTTGCTGGGAAGAAAGAGGCAAAAAAATAAAATAAAACAAAATAAAATAAAAAAAATAAAGCTACCCAATTTCTATGTGTTCAGGCTGCCTGCACCCTGACATAAGCAGCAGGTTTCTGGGCACTGTGTAATTGCGAGCATAGCTGGGCATGCAGTACCCAGCGTTCTGGTGACAAAGCCCACCCCACATTCTGTCTGTCAGCTGGGAGCCAACTGTGCATAGACTGGAGCTGCTCAAAAAAAAAAAAAAAAAAAAAAAAAAAAAAAAGAAATCTTGCTATCTTTCACCTTTCACAGCTATCTTTCACAGCATTAGTCATGTGAACTCCACCGCCACAGCCTTGCAGACGATACTCTTGCTTCCGCGAGCGCTGGCTGCATTTGTGCGGGAGCGAACGCGGGGCTGAGGGAGGTGCAGGCGGCCCGAGCTCCGAGGGGGCCAAAAATTCACATTTGCAAAGGGCAGGGGGGGAGCGAGGCGTGAAAAGGTACTTCGCAGCAGCGCTCCGCAGGCTGCAACTGGGGAAAGGAAAACCTTGATGGAGATGAGAGCTGCTGTAGAAGTGCATTTAGCTTTTAAACTTGCACAGCTGACTCTCAGTGCGCAGAGGCTTTGTGTTATTTAGTTGCTTTTTGCTATTTGTTTATTTGCTTTTTGCTATTTATTTGCTTGCTTACTGCAATAATCCAAAGAGCCGATTTGAGGAAAAGTACCAATCGCACCAAGCTTCACACAATGACTACGTTAAGAACGGAGGCAAAACTGCCACTAAACAGAGTATCTTAACATGGCCTATATTCCAGTCTGAAACAGATGAGATACAAGCACAATTATTTTCCACTCCCCTTCCATTGCACTGGAATAAAACAGAATTTCTGTTCGCACAGGGTAAAAATATGAAAAATTGACCAAGCCGTTTCGCTAAATTCAGTGCAGATGTCAGAAAATAAATGATGTAGCCATTGCAGTTTTTAAAGTACTAGTTCTGAAAAAAAATTCTATAGATAGCTATGCCAGCCAGTGCAAACATGCTCCCAGAGGAAGAGCAAATAACTGAAACAGGCAGATAGGAAGCAGGGGGGAGGTGCTAACAACCACAAAAATTTTAAGCGTAACTAGTTAAATGTAAGATATAAAGATTCCAAAGAATAGGAAAGTCACTGTTTAAAAAAAGCAGAGTAACCTACATTAAGAAATTGTGGTCAAATAGTACAAACTATATAACAGTTAATAAATATTTATTCCATTTCAGACATCTCTGCTGATCGCTAATGCATCTATTTTGAAAATTAGGTCTTTTTCTCACTGAGAAAACTGCTTCAAGAAAGACAGAACATAAATGACTTAAATGGATTTAACCTCTGTATGCATAATGATCTCCTATTTAACATAACACTGAAAAGAATTAGTAAGCATAAATAAATGAAATAGTTTAAACTTAATTTAACATTACAGTGTTTACATAGTTATTAATTTATAAAGAAAGGAATTTTTCTCTAAATTAATAGAATTTTACGCTTTGGTTGAATTTATTTTTAAAAGCAACTATTCTTCGCAGGTGGAAATCTTACCAGCGCAAATGTCCCACACAGCACATGTACATCATTAAACGTCTTTATCTGACAGGAAGAATTTTCTTCTTAACTTTGGAAAGATGCAAAGCTTTCTAAAGAATAACTTTGAACTGTTATTCGCTAACTTATACATATGTGCATTAATCAGGTCCCCAGAAGAACCAATATCGTTTCCAGAACGAGAACTGCTATGCCAGAACAACCGTGCCACTAATTTGAATTATAAGCTTCCGTGCGTTACTTTTTCTAATATCTTCATTCAAACTCCTTGATTATATTTGGAGCTACAAATGACAAAGGAGCTATAATTATTAATAATATTTTACATTTCTGTAGTGCTTTCTAACTAAACGTAGCCAACAGTATGCGAGGGCTTGTGAATTCTGCATGGAAACCTCAGTATCTGGTAGCACTCCTGTTTCGATAGCCAAATGGAGACTGACAGAAGCGAGTTTTCTGGTGGTGGTTCCTGAAATGCTCAAGAAAGAGACCGAAATCTTAATTTTTGCTTACTGATGGGGCTGAGATAGTCCTTGGTAAAAGTTAGGTGAGCGCTTGCGGGTGATCCTTACTTTTAGCAACCACGTGGTAACGTAAGGGCTGTGCCGCTGCGCAGTGTCTCCTTAACTCCAGGCATTGCCATAATGCCCGGGGGCACAGGTTTCCTAGGGGGTGCATCTTCATTTTAGACAGTGTAGGGCAATATACTTTACTGACGATACAGAGCATAGCTTGATCCCCGCGTACTTCAAGAGGAGAATTACCTGTCGTGCCCACAGGAAAAGAAGACAACCACCGCCTCCCTCTGCTCAGTTCTGCGCTTGAATAACCAGAACACCAGTCACAGAACATTACGGACAGGCTATAAGCATTAACTACCCGCAAAGGGATGGGATCTCAGCGTTGCTCGTGTTTCTCTAAGCAGAACGTCCTGGGCGTTTTACTGAGAAGGTGACACTGGTGTAGAAACCTGGGAGTCGAACCCTCAAACTGCCTCTTCCTTTATGGGGGTGTCAGCGTTTCAAAGTAATCGTAGCCTAAGTAATCATAACCTAATCACAGCAGTTAGGCGAGGAAAGGGTTAACTCAACTGTGCTCACTCATGTCTGTTCACATACAGTAAAATAAAAACAGACAGGCAACTGTAGTCAATCAAAATCGATCCCAGGGGGTATTTTTATTAGATTCTTGCCAGAGCTGTAGCATTTCATCATCTAGAGGTTTCTAATCAGCATCATAAAAACATAAAAAATATTACAGTCACTTGAAATTATTGAGTTTCATGGAAATTGTGGGAACTCCTTCCGATCTACACCATCAGATATACCACCTGATGAGTGATCATTTTATTCCATTTAACTGTCTGTCTTTTCCCCAACGCAGAAAATGTAATTTCTTCCCACATGGCAGAGCCTACTGCAATAAACACTATTGTACATTTGGAAAATATGACAATCAAGGAAGTCAGTGAACTATTTGCAGCTGCAGTTTTTGATTTTTTCTAATTTTCACTAATAGCTTATTAGAATTTGTTTATTTTAACTGAAGTCCTAAAATCTGTGGTGTTGGGAAGTTAAAAAAGAAAATATTCCAGCAGCTTCCACCTTTTCCTGAAAGATTTTCTGACTCACAATGGTAGTCTTGGTATTATTAGCTCAGGACAAAAACCTAATAATTTGACTATGCTAGCACACAACCCAAAAGCCATTAGCATCCATAATCTAAAAATCATGAAGAACCTTACAAATAGAGGTGAGGTAAGCCCTGATTTCCCTACTGCTTCTGTAGGTGCTCAGGAAAATGTGTGCGAGCTCTGCATGGGGATGTGTCTGAGAAGAAAAGGCCACCTTCAGCAGAAATCAAAACATGGGCTCTTAAGTTCATTTTGATGAGCATTTTTTTGTACATTTGTAACGTCAGGCTCCCAAATTTCATAGGTATTTCAGTCCACAGCTCCCATTAGAAACCTATGGAAAACCAGTGACTGACTGACATACTCTGAAGGATCTATTTTTAGGCACTTAAATGCCTTTAGAAAAAGCGAAAAATTATCTGACCAAACCTATGCTCTTATTTAATCGTCCCACCAACACGTCTCTAAGAGCAAGGGCATCTCAGATAATGGTAGAACACAGTTATGATTGCCATGCTTTATTCTTTTTTCAATTTTGTCCATTTTGGAGTTCTTGCCAGAAAAATCCCTTTAACTTGTATACACATCCAGGTTTTTGTTAAAAATACAGTTCTTAGCATGTATAAATGCATTTCTCTCCACTATAAAATAGGCTTCCCGTATGCTAAGCCACCAAATGGAGAGTTAGACAAGAAAAGACAGATTCAAATATAGACTGTAAAGTACAAAAAGACTCCTGAAAAAAACCCAAACCAACCCTAGGCTGGTACAGTGCTTCTCGATTACTCATGCTTTATTTTTTTCAATTTTGTCCATTTTGGAGTTCTTGCCAGAAAAATCCCTTTAACTTGTATACACATCCAGGTTTTTGTTAAAAATACAGTTCTTAGCATGTATAAATGCATTTCTCTCCACTATAAAATAGGCTTCCCGTATGCTAAGCCACCAAATGGAGAGTTAGACAAGAAAAGACAGATTCAAATATAGACTGTAAAGTACAAAAAGACTCCTGAAAAAAACCCAAACCAACCCTAGGCTGGTACAGTGCTTCTCGATTACTTTCTTATTCCAGAAAGCCACAAGGTGGTCAGGAACACAGGCAGTGGTGACACATTCGGAAGGAATCCACCTCAGGGGAACAACTAAACCTATTGTATAAAGCAAAGGGTTTGTTTTTGGGGTTTTTTTTTCTGAAAAAAAAATCTGGGGAGTTTGCTCAGAAAACTGCAGTTAAACCAGCACTGAGAGAGAAGCATCTGAACCCAGTCAAATGGTGCTCGAAGAGCCCAGCCTTAGCTGACCTAGCGTTAGTATCTCTCTTGCCACATCACTGTTAGCATCTTCTTGCCACCCAGCTACTATTGGTATCAGTCAGCTCCTGGTAGTCGCCTTCAGGCAGTCAGTCCAAGTTTGAAGGGTAGGATGGGGGCAGGAGACTGTGTGTAGGAAAGGACAGCAGAGGGATGGCTCAGGAACAGATGGCAAGAGTTATCAATTAGAAAGAAAAACAAAAAATAGCAGTGCAAGTTCCATAGCCATGTGCCAGACATCCCTTCCGTCACCGGGCATTTCTGCTACGTTGCCGTCCCCAAACTTTGCTCTGTGTGACAAGGGCCAGTCTCACTCTGCTCTCACGAGGAACCTAGCCCATTCACAGAACTTGCTTAAAAAACAACAAGGAGTTGGAAGGCTTCATTAGAGGCAATTCTTCGTGTGGTGAGCTGGCCACTGCTGGGCTCTCCAGTTCTGCAGAAAACACTTTACGTAATTCCTGTTATTAGAAGTATTTTAATAACTAAGCACGTGAGGTGTATGTGTTCGCGGGTACATTTCAAAGGAATTTAAAAGTTGATGAATATACAGTTGCCACACATGCTTAAAATCGTGGGAAATGAAAAATCAATCCCTCTTTCGTACCATACTCACATGATTACCAATAAGCCTTCACTAAGATTACAGCAGTACTGCAAGAATAACATTCAAAGAGCTGCATGCTTCTGCAGAAGGGAGACATGCTCACCTTAAGGCTCTACTTTCAGATGCTTACACAACATCAAGAAGATACAGAGAATCTCCTATTTAGATCACATTTAAAAATTGCTAAGTATTGCTTAAAACTTGTTGTGTGTCAGAACAAATGTCTGAAATCTCTTTGATAGGTTAGAAGATAATAGGTTTAGAAATTATGGTCCAAAAGAGCTTGAATACCATGCGCTTACCCTTTCTTAAAAAAAATTTACCAGGCTCAATGTGGCAATATCTGCAAATATCTGAAGCTCTGACTGCAGCGATACAGATACACAGATCAGAATTTACCTGAGAACCGAAATAAAACCTCCGTCCCCAAGGATGAGAGGCTGCTTTGTAGCCTGCAATTGCGTGAGGAATCTGGGTCAGGGGTGCAGATAAAAGCGGAACAATGGAAGGTTAAAAGGTGGGAAAATGAACCCCTCCGATTTGGTGTGAAAGGCTGGAAGTGGGGAGGAAACAATGGCCAATAATGAGGGAGATGTCTTGCAAGTAGCAGCTTGAAGAGAGAGAAGAGCAAATGCAATGAGAGAAAGCTACAATAGCTGAAGGAGAATTTTAAAACACGATTGAAATCTATCAGCAATGTCGAAGAAAGCAGCCTATTTGAATAAAATATGTATGGCTCACTTTCACTCTAACAGGTATACTGCAATAAAGAAAAAGCAACTCATCCCAATAAAAACCTGTATTTTATGTAGTTCTGTTTCTGCAGAGTATTCTCCCTCAGCCAGAGGTGGGGAATGGGAAGGCCAGCTCTGACAAGGGTTTCTCAAGGTTTTATACTCCCGGAGCACCCATAGCCCCTCATTTCTATTATGCATGTTTGGGTTGAAAGTAACATCAAACCTGACTCTGAATAGTACAAATAATTACAATAAATATTTGTATCTATCTTCGATACACTTGTGCACCCAGATAACAAATCGTTTTTTCTGCTGTTTGTGACGACCTTTCCACTGTAGCATGGCCAAGGAAAAAGAAAATCTTTTAAAAAGTAAATAGGTTTTGTGAATCCTTTCAAAAAAGGCAATGGGTGATTTGCAGTAGATAAAACAAGAAACTACTTTAATTGATTTGATTACTTTTTGATGGCATTTCTTTAAACATGGACTGGGCTGATTTCATGGTCTCTTTTCATCAGCAAGTAGAACTCGTGCAGAATTGTCCATCTTTATACAGCAGCAGACTATTAGTAACCAGCTACTTAGAAGTGTCGTTGAACCAAGAGATTAACAACTTATACGGTATCTGGACAGAAAGATCTATTTAGCGCAGACTATCAGCTTGAACCGAAAGCATTCAAGTGTGAACCCCTGAAGCTGCATTCTTTTACCTCCAACAATAAGATAGAAAATACAAATCAAATATAATTATACCCCACTACAAATTCTTATGCTCTTTAAACAAGCTGGTGAAAGGCTGGTGCAATTTTCTCCACTAATAATGATACACTGGGAAATCTAGTCCTGATGCAGCACCACTTAGAAGCATTGAATTACACAACAAATTAATTTCGTTCTTTGCATTATGTATACATTGAGTTGGGAAAAATATCATTTAACATCAGGGGGCTGTGCATATCCCAACCCACATAGTTTATGCTGGGGAAAAAAAAAAAAAAGAGAGAAAAGTGTCATTCAGAGAGAGGAGAATTTCATGGCTGGTAGCTCCTGCAAACAAAGATGCCTGATTCTTCTTTTCACGTCTGACGCTGATGGGCCTTGGATGCAGTATACAAATTTGTGGGTTGCAGTCTGATGTTGCAGAGGAGAACAAAGACAAATGAAACTACACAAGATGCTTAGAAAAACAAACGTACCAATATTGGATTGCATGCTCTTTCTGTGTTCTGGTGTTGTACAGAAAACAATCTAATTCTGCCTTTGTGTAACTCTCCTCCTACCAAAAGCTCTCAACGAATTCCTTAAATCATTATGTTGTTCCAGGCTTTATTCAGTGATTTGATTTCACTGCTTTAATCTAAGTGTGAACCTCTTTAGTAAATAGTGGGACAAAGCATCTGTGCTTCCAAAAGTGTTGGTGGATCATGTCAGTTTTATTTAGAATAACACCATTTTCCTAACTGAAAAGTGTATAGTGCTCTCAATGGGGGAAAAAAAATTGGTCTCTCGTAGAAGTTACGAAATATGTAACTAGCCAAAGTGGTCAAATGGCATGCCACAGGCACGTGCATTATGCTAGTACACTTTATATACACAGCTGTGATTACTGGGAGGGTGGAGGGTGTTGGGTAAATGTATGTGTACTATTTTAGGTGTCAGCCAGTTGGATCCAATTCTCCAGGCTTCTTATCTCTTGGCACTATTCCCCCAGCACATCACATAGGAAATGCACCCACTCTGCTCTGACAACATTTTACAGTACCTGTGCAGAAGTCTAAATGATAGCACGAGGTGCATAAGGATGGAGAAGTGCACCTACTATGAATGCCAGCTTTATAGCCCATCCTTGGCTCAAGCGTTTCTCAAACATACAGTTACTCCTGATTCACTGCAGGGCAAATGACAGAAGAAACCAAGCCATGGCGTAAAAGTTCATGCATGAGTTAGCCCAAGGCAGGAATTATAAGAAAACAGCAAAGAAACAAATCCACAATATCTTCTTTTAGCTCCAGCTCCTCCCTTATCTTCAACTCTTAAATCTTGGTGTCCTTCACCACCATTTTTCAATCTTGTTTTCCCTTCTTCTCATGGCTAGTCGCCTCTCATGGCTACAGTCACCTTTCACTGCTTCCACCACCAGTTCTCTAAGGATAATCTGCCTGCCACCCAGAGACAACGGGAAATAAATGGCACGTACAAGTGCATCAGGAGAGAGAATTTCTAGAAGGTATCACGTCATGGCAAAGTTACATAAAATTAGCAACGAAGACAAATGGATAGGGATAGAATGAGGGGGGGGCAAGAAAACAATCTATGAGGTAGCTCATCTAGAAGAGGAAGATCTATAGGAGGTCGCATCACATAAATGTCTAACAACAGTGGGAAAGAAATCACCCAATCTTTATACACCAAAATTTAACTGTGAAGAGAGGAGGGAACAATCAAGTAGTTAATATGACATTGCTATATCTTTTGAATACCTTGCTGCACTTTGAGGGTAATACTTTCATTGAGAAAAGAATACATTATTTTACAGAGGAGACACACCTGGGCTTGAGCTGTCAGCAAAGGAACTACAGAACTGTGAAAGCGTTTCACTCTGCCGGTTGGCTTCCCACGGGTGCATGCTACTTTATGATGTATTTAACGACAAAAACGTGCATTACCACTTTCATTCTTATTTTACAGTAGAGCAGCAAAAGGAGCCCATTTTTATTCTGGCAGAGGTATTATCAACAAAACCAGAAACTAAGTGCCAAGAGAACTAAATTGTTGACTCTGCAGCCTGCCTGAAGCCCGTGAATCTGCAAGTAGTGAGAGGAGAATTTAAGGAGAGAATGCTGTTGGGGGTCGTGAGTGTAGAAGAAGCCACTAAGACCTCCATATCCCATAGACTTGCATAACAAACTAGAAAGCAAAAAGCATTTACGTAATCGTAGATGTAGCTTCTCAAATGTGGAGTTAGTGAGAACCATCATTATTGCACCCCATGTTATCCTCTGCACACGTTTTTCTCCCTCCTGTCTAGTATAAGTGATCTTCAAGAATTCCTCATTTGCTCTTATTCTCATCATCTCAATTCCAAAGTGGACCTACCACTGTGAGCACCAAGTTATACTTACACTTTTGAGATGATGCACGTTTGGGTTACCTGAGTAGAGAGTCTCTCACTGCAAATTTCCAATCGTCTTTTATGCTACAGATAGTAGATATGCAATGCAACCATTCAACCCTCAAAATATCTTCTCTTCTAAATTGAGGAGAGCAAGCTCTATCTAAAGTCATGTTATCAAGCAGGATCTTTAAAAAATAAACCCCAATAATTTAAGCTGATAATTGTCTCACTATCCTTAGTTCCATTTAGAAATTTGGTGTTAAAAAGAAACTAAAACATTGCTGACTTATTCATTAAAATAACAGCATTTTAAATTATATTGGTAGCCTACATTTCTTCATCTCAGAAATAACTGTTAATGAATCATGCTGGTATAAATAAGAAAGGATAAAAAAAGAATGTATCCGCTGTAACAGGGGGTTATCTTTGTACAAATATGTAGGTGTTTGCAGCATTTGTAGTGTTCTTAGTGGTTAATCCCATTGAGAAAGGAAGGCTTGCTCACTGAAGAGTTTTTGAGGTGGATTAATAATTAAAGTAATATTAGCAATACTGTGCCTGCTTCTGGTTTAAGACGTTATCACTTGCGTTTTACAATGTTTGGAAATGTTGAGAGTAGCTTGTTTCTTGATGTTGCCTGCAGATTAAGTTTTGAGAGGGCGCACTGACAGCTGAGTTTAGATTTTCTGTAACAAGAATATGAAAAAGGACTCTTGTTTATATAGGTTAGTAAGTCAGAGCAGGTAAATAAGATCAATTGAAAGAATAAAGAAGGTGCAAACTTAAAACCCATTATCAAGAAGTAATCTTATGTACATACTATTTCAGAAATATTACCATTTATTCTTATGTTTCTGGCAGCAGTGGTAGATACAGCTACATGACATTCACTAATTCAGCGGAAAATGCATGGCTGACATCCAAGACATTACTATGAAAATAGAAGTGTTCTGGATATTATTTGGCAGTCACACCCCCGGACATCATGAGTACTACAATAAAATTTGACTTCCGTGTTCAAGTTTCAAAATAACTCTATTTTCTTCCGGACAAGAAGCGATGCAAATAAAGCTAGTAGGAAATGGCAATGCACATCCCTAAAAAAGAAGGGGATCAGAGAACGGAGAGTAATTGTATAAATAAGCAAATTGCATATGTTGTTCTCTACTAAGTCATGGCATTTCAGGTGCAGATTCTTGATGTTTCAGAGTAATTGCAGACTGTGTGTTTAGGGAAGAAATTATTCTCATGTTGGTATTACCTCTACACATGTGTAACTACTGTATGTGTCCACGAGCACTTTCATTAGAGGAAGGATCATTCAGCAGTAACCACCTAGGATCTAGCCTGTGCTTCCACAGAAGCACATCTAAACTAAGTTATGATGATTGTACTCATATATTCAAGGGCACAATTTCAGGTATGAGAATTTTAAGTAATAAACAGTATGTCTTTCTAAGCAAAAAAAAAGTGCATGAAGAATACACTATGTATCAAAAGAAAAAAGTATGTAAGACAGAACAGATAAAACAGGGTAACATAAAATACGTATTTCAGATATTACATTAGGAAGCTTCAGTTGAGAAGCAAATTCAAATTACTTTCAATATTTTTTTTGTTTACTAGCATTTGTAATAGAAACAGACCTAAAATGAAGGAAAGATCCAGCCCACGGCTCTACCAGTGGACATCAGACACAGTTTCACCAGGAATTTGTGGTGCAGCAATCCTGCAAGCAGCCCCCGGCAGCTTTGGCTTCTGAGGAACCACTGCTTCTAGACCACACACAGGTGACCACAGTCCCCAGGACGCCTCCGCCGCAACGGGGGACAGAAACAGAGTCAAAGATTCTTCACACCCCCCCATGCCGTGTTCCCAGTGGAGGTCGGGAAAGCCTGAGACCACTCCCTCAGCTGGCCGACGACTGGTGGGAGGGTGGTGAAACAGAACAAGAACAAACGGAAATTTTTGAAGTTGGGGAAAACTTTTATAGAAAGTCTTAATATCTTTTTCCTGGTCTAGAATTTGGTAAGAAATTTAGAAATGACTCACCCTAAGTCCCCCCGGCTAGGACCACGCTTTCCTTTATGTTGGGAAGCTGCAAGGAACATCAAAGGAATTATCAGCAGAAAAGGAGGAGGAGAAATAAATGGGACTCACAGGACACATCTGAGGTCAAGAAATAAAGTATAAATGGAGGTGGAAGGACTGGAAAATAGGAAGAAAATACAGTGAAATTCCAGTGATTCCCAGTGAATCTGGGAGATATAATCTGAAAGAGATTTTCAATGGAGAAAATGAAAACGGATTACTGCTTTAAGATAATTAGGAACCACAGTACTCAATGACTCAGGAAAGTGTATGTCATGTAGTATATAAACAAGAAAGCAGCGTACGTTTGGACGCTGAACACTGCACCAAGGCGTAAGGTGCAATTCCTACAGCCTCTTCTCAAATCTTACTCAGTTTCTGAATACCAGACACCAGTTTAACATAAAGATTCATCAAGCCATATAGCAACCAAAAGCAATACAGTAAACAATTAAGATGCAGGAGCAACTAACTGGTGATTAAATTTAGGTAGGAAAGACTACAAAACGTAAATGCTCTGAGCAAGCTCCTACACCATTCACAAAGGCACAGAGTTTTGACACGGGCTTAACTTGGAAGAGATGCACCTCTTACTCTACAGGTTGTTAAGTAATGAATAAACGGGAAAGACACAGCTGTTTAAATCCTAGTCCCAGGAAAGGTGGTATAGCTTTTGCTATGGACTCTAACGGGACCAGGATTTCAGTCAAGAGATAAAGGAACATTTGAACGATGCAAGAGAGAGGACTTTAACAGAGCAATAGAAAACGACCTGCGTAGGATAACGAGAAGAATAGAACAGTATAAAAGCATAGAAACTATTCTAAAGTATTTCTCCTCTCCCCCTACCATTCCTTCGAAAAATCATACTTCATGGATTTTTCTAAGCACATAACTGGGAAGAGAAAAGAGGGTGCAGCCCGGGTTCACAACAGTCAGATAAGCCGGAAGGGAGCTCTCCACAGCCCGTCATGATCACAAGTCACATTTCAATCTGAAAGCTGTACGGAGCCGCACAGTTTATCCCTACCTCTACTGTTGCCCTGTATTCTAGTGCAACCTAGATTTAGCAAAATAAACGGAGAAAACCAATTTCCTTCTTTGACCCATCAAGGGAGTGGAATAATCTGTGGAGCAAAAGTGAAAAATTTCACACCCGTAGAAGAAATCACCGTGAATCGTACTCTCCAGAGTACAACTCCAACAGAAGAACAACCCAGTAAGCCTTCCATTTCATTATTCAAACATCGTCAATATTTCAATAGACGAGGTTCAAAATATTAACCAGGAAACTCATTTTTAACCAGTGCTCCACTGGTCTATTATCTAAAAGAATGGGCTGGGTTTTCTTAGTACTTTTTTCAGCTTACATGATCAAGACGCTTAGCATTTAAAATTTGTTAGGCTTTTTTAGAAGAGACTATATGAGAATTTCTGATCACTAACTGACAGGAATGGATAGCCTTTTCTGAAAATTTGTATTGCTAGTGGTAAATAACATCATAAATGAAATACAGATTATCTCTCCTTATCATCACCTTACTCTGTCTCAGTGTGGATTTTATGTTAGAATCTCACTAATTAAGCCTTACTGACCCATTTTAACCTTCATCTGTGTTCTTTAAAGGGCTGAACTGTCAGGGCTATTGTCGCTATGCACCATTATGGTTGGGGAAAACTCTGTCTGTAAATTTAGTTAATGTTTCTTATCTATTTTTTCA
>NW_008794281.1:1745305-1791631 GCF_000699145.1 Aptenodytes forsteri
GAGGCAGCTACTCCTAACTAAAGTTCTGTGGCTGATGATCATTTTCTTGGCTTTTACAACGTTTCTACTTTACATCTATCAATATTCTGCATTCTCAATACCTACCTAGTGCAGGTGGTGCCTAGAGTCAGTGACAGAACAAACCCCCCAACACACAACTGTTAATGCCAGGTGAGAAACGTCTTCACTAACAGGGAGCACTGTAAAGAAAAGACATGCAAAGACAAAAGGAAAAAGAGGAGAGGAAAAACCCTCAGAGTCAAGAGACTGGGTTAGCAGTGATGAATAGACCCCAGAAGCACGTAACAGCACATAAAGGTAGCGTAAGAATGGGCAAGTTCAGGAAACCGGCTGGCAGAAAACAACATCGCAGCTCCAGAAATGCCTGCAATGAACGGAGTAAGGAGACTGTGAAAGATGGCTGAGGTTGTTAAACAGAAATCTAAGGATTACTATGAGACAAAATTTAGGGAATAGTTTTAAACAGTATGAAAAAATATGGAAAAGGAGATGAGAAATCAAAACAAAGCAGAAATTTAGTATTAATGGCAATAATCCCAGACGGATATTTCTGAGTAAACGGAGGTACAAGCACATGCTAAGGACAGAAATCATGACCTCTCTCAATGGCAAATGGTCTCTCTCAGTGGTCTGTTGATTTTAGTAACTTCTGAAAATACAGCACATTCAGAAAAAGTTTTTAAATAGCACAAGTAAGACTTACCTAGCTTGATACTACATGCAGGGAATTTGGGAGGATACAAGAATGCTAATCGTATTGCAAGATTATCTTCTTAGCTATTCATGCCAAAAGCAGGATGATCTAAAGCAGCAATTTTTGCACGTATTCATGCAAGCCACGCACAGCTAGGGGGAATTTCAAGCATGATCACAGCAGAAATTTCTTTGGAGAACCTAGAGGTCCTCAGGCTTGTTAGGGGAATAAAGTTATGAAAGGAATGAAAACAAATACTACAAAACAACTTCAATTTTTGTTTCATTCAAGAACAGACCGATTTTTCTCAAGCATTAGGCAGGAACTTACTCATTAATAATCTAAGTGCATTAAAAATTAGTGTTCATAACAAGCTAGGAAGGACATTAAAATAATTTTTTAAAAAGAGTACAAGTGCTAAGTAATTCATGTAAGTAACATAAGCACTTGAGTGCAGCAAGTGCAGAGCAAAATCCAGCAGGCACTGTTGGGCTTGGGCATTTCTGCAGCATATTCCCAGACCAAAGAGCAAAAGGGAACATGGTTCACGTGTGATTTTTGAAGGGTCAGGAAGGTCTGGCAAGGCGAGCATTATGCTAGAGCTAACAAGCCATCCTTTATTCAAAGTACTCCATGCAGATCCACCTGAGAAGTCTCGACACAATTTCTGGGTATGCCAGGTTGTCATTGCTCCGGATAGTGAAAGGTTACCGCAAATGCTGCTAAGGGATGGTGGATTTACCACTAAGCATCTTTTCTAGGTCCATTTATTTGAATTCTGAAAGATATACTTCAATGGGGCGCAGCATACAACCAGTTCAAAAAAAACATCCTAAAATGTACTTTTCTACACCATTAGGCATCAACTACCTGTAAAGATCTAGCGCTCTTATGCCCCTAGTCACATGGTGTTTAATTGTAGTTAATCTGCTTTACCAGTCTCCCTGTGGGTACACTTGGAATGGCGCTGTAGGCCCTCCATATGGGGAAGATCAGGGGCTGTTAAAAACTGCTGTCTCCTAGGAAATCTCACGGGAAAAGAGAAAGAGAAGAGACAACCGTAGCTTTTACACACGCAGGATGGGGTAAGATAGTTAATTAGAAGGTTTGCAATGGATCATAATGTGTTTCACCCAGCCAAACAACCCCCAGACAGCCCAACTGCATTTGAGTCAATAATTCTGTTTGGTTAGTTGAAGGATGATGCTGAGGGCGCTTTTAGAAGTGGCGCGGTAGCACTTCAAACATCAGTATTTAAATGTTTCCCTCATTTAAAAATACCATTTAAGAGGGTTATTATTAAATTTACGGAATAACTTTCACTTACTGCTTAGATTTTTAGTTATATTGCTACACAAAAAAAATCATTATTTGTACTAGGCAATACCTTAAGAAATTGTAATTCGATATTCAAAAGGACTGCACTTTTCTTCATAGGTATTTAAAAGCTAGCTTGACTAAACAAATATGTTTCATTTGCACAGTATTCTAGGAGGACTGGACAGAAAAAACAATTAAATTGTACCCTACGGAAAAATACCTGCTTCTTTATTTTTCTTGAAAGTATCTAGATCTACACTAAGAAAAATCTTAAAAAAATTATCCTAGAAAAATTAACATTTTCACCCACTGTGGTTTGAATATTCTAATTCTGTCCAGTAGCATGTATCTGTGAAAAGCCATCATTAGATCATTTTCTGTCCCATAGCAACCACTTTGTTTTCTCAGGGAAATAAAATATTTTTACATCCTTAGGCAATACCCTTCTCTGCGCGGTTTCCTAAATGAAGCTCTTCGCAATCTAAAGCTATCATCACGATTTACACTGGGCTTCACGGAGATTTATAGCTATTTATGTGGAAAATAAAATGCTAGCCATAGGCTTTTCTAATTGTATATACGTGTGCATGTGCATGTACACAGAAAGAGAGAGAGCATTTCACATTTTATATAAAAAGCCTGGATTTGTTAAAAAAATATTGCTTATTTAAAGTAACAGATTCAAGTTATTAGATGCATTTACATTATTAAACAATTATCTAAAAGAGAGCAATGGCAAGAAGAGAGAGGTAATGTTTTAATGATCTGAATGTGCAATGATAATCTAGGTCTGACTTTGCTAAGTGATAAGAAAGTAAATAAGACACCAGGGACCATAAGCAGCTTGAGAGGATCTTCCTGTATCTGTCACAGCTGGCAATTTCAGGGTAATCCAAAAACTTCAGGGCTGCTGGCCAGAGCCACCAGTTCTCAGACGGTGGTTCTCAGTACTTTACCAAAGGTCTCTGTGGAGCTTTTTCTTAAAAGGGTTTTTTAATAATTAAATCACACTAAAGTGACTATACCTGTTTTAAATAATTTACTGATGCTATTTTACTGTGCAAGTCACTGCTGAAGTTCCCTACAGGCATTACACAGAAGCAAATGTGAAGAGAGAAGCACACAGGGTAGTAGCACTCCACCAAAATAATGGCCAAAAAAGTAGCCATAGAAGCAGACTTCGTACTACACTATGACTTACTGTCATCGTGCGAGAGCTTGGGTGCTGACCTGAATGTTGTCTGCGTTCAAGCATAAAAGGACTATCATGAAAGAAGAATTCCCTTTTTTTTTTTTTTTCTTTAATTTGGCAATCCTATCATGTCTTTTCATGACATCAAAATGTTACTGATTTAAATTTTGACAATGAGGGGCACTGGAATGTGAAAAACTCTCCCAGGGGGAACGGGAAATGCTTGAGATATGGAAGGCTAAACAGGATGCAAACACCCACACGAAATGCTGCAGGAAGATAGTAAGCTGGAAAAATAAGATTCAACTAGCTGTTGTACTACACCAGACCTTTAGCAAATCCAATTTTTCCAGCTAAATTTTGAAAACTAAAACATCGAGGAGGTTACAAAGGGTGAAGCTTTGAATTTTCGTAACTGTTCTTTAGGATTGCTGATTTCAGCAAAGACGAAATGTTTCCATCTTTGTTTACCCTAGCTTTTGAAATCAAATACAGAAAGAAGACTAGTAGGAATCCATTTGTTCTCATTGCACAATTTCAATTTTTTGTCATTAAGCTTTAATGTAAGGAAAAGACATGATCTGAACAGTGTTTATTTCAGTGATGATGCAAAGTGATGGGTGCACTGCATAATGTCGTATCATATCAAAAGATGTGTCCTGCTGTAACCTTCCTTACACATAGTGAGAAGCCTCTGAAAATACAGAAGGCAGCTTACAGCTTTGAAGCCGTGACTGGAAAGTTGTCACTTGCTTTCAGTAACCGAGTAGGATTTGTGCCTAGCTAGTCTTAGTGGTCCAAGTTGCTCAAATGCTTAGTTATGAAACTGTGCCTTCATTAGCCTCTGAAAGGCTCATCTTTCTCCTTTAATTTATTAAGATTTTTGTCATATGAGCACTGAAAAGAACTGTACAAAATCGACTTAAGGCAAGTTTTGTGCTCCTTTGTTTTGGGGCTGACTCAAAGCTGCACTAATTAAACCGGAGCTCCCCAGCGGGGCTTCTCGTTCCATCCGCCAGGGAGGCGAGGCCTGGATGATGGGGACAGTTCAGTCACATTTTTGCTCTCGTTGTGCCTCCTGAAACAGGGAGGACTGATGTAAGAGCTTGCTGGGCTTAGGGAACCGCTAAACCGTCAGTTAAGTCGAGTCTGGATCAGCTCAAAGCTGCTAAAGATATAAATTAGCGGAAGCAGGACTAGTAGTTTTGCTTATCGGTTTTGTAACCCATTTGGGCATTTTGCTTTTCAACTCTGTATAAATTCCAGAAATACTTCATATAAATTCCTCTTCAGTTGCACGTTCATAGTTTCAGGAATTAGATCAGCTCTCAGTGCCTTTTTTATAGATATTAGATGATGCCCCATACTGCGTGTTTATGAACATTTTATCAGGTAATGATGGAGCAGAATTAGGAACCCATGAGATTTTAATTCCTTGTTAAGCAATTGTCATGGCAGATTCTGACAAGAACAGAAAATGTCATAAAACTAAGCAGAACTAAGCAGTCCTCAAGATAATTTCCAGCTTCTAATAAAAACAGAACACGGTACATCTATACATTTCATTACAAAGGCTGTAACCATGGTAGAAAATGCAGCACAATTTGATTGTGACAACCTGTAATCCTAGTTATACGACAGTTTGAATAAATTTTTTTTTTTAAATCTCTAAAGCCACTACATTATAACTTTAAACCAAGGAGAACAAAACCTAATGCAACTGCATTGAAAACTTCCTATATTTTAGCTAGGGCTCAGGGGAAAGGCTTAAAACATTCATATTACAGCACAGCACACCACCACTTTGGCTGAACTAACATAAAATGCACTTGAAAAGATACCTGACTGGCGAAGAGAGTAGTAAGGGGAACTATGAGCAAATGACGGCAGGAGATTGGAGATTCACTGCCAAGTCTCCAGGCACAGATGACAGCTTCCTACACTGGACGATGAGTAGAGTAGCCACTGCGCAATATTTCAGAGGTTCACCAAACTGAAACGTTTTCATAAAAATGTTGACTTCACCGATACTGAACTCTCCTCCAAAACAAAAAAAGTGTTATTGGAAACTTCTAAACAGCTCTAAGTGGGTCAATGCTGCGTAGGCAAACTTAAAAGCTGTCAACCCTATCGATATTGCAGTTACCAGGCACTGTCCGTCTTCGTAAATGCCAACCTAACAGAATCTACATCCCGACAATTTCTTATAGTAATGTGTACCTACACACTGAGTAATTTTTTTCTTCCTTTGAGACATAACAGTGACAACTGATAGTAATGAAATTTATTCTAACTGAATGTCTCTCACCAGGAGTTTATTATCCTCAAACTTTCTCCACAATAGAGAGGCAAATTCTACTATAATACAAAGGCTATTCCATATGATTTATTCCTCCAAAACATACTGTGCAAGCATTTAAGAAAACAAGCGATCTGAATTATGTCTTATACTCATGATGGAAAAAGTATTGGTTAATTCCTCCCTACTGATTTTAAAAGAAGTTTACTTGGTTTTTAGCAAACTGTGAATGTGGCTTTTGTTGCTCCGACATGTATTTAAGTTCTGAAAATACTTCCTTTGATCCAGCATCAAACTATTAGTCACACTCATTTCTGAAACTCAGATCCACAAAGAGATAAAGCACAGTTAAAGTGACAGAAGAGTACAAGCAAATACACCTAAAATAACAATAAAGTATGTTGAACATTTCCTTTCTACTTCTGATAATACTAAGGACACTGAAAAATCTAAGATTTGTCCTTCTTTTGTTTAAGTATTTGAAGCATTTTATTTCACGTTTTGAGAACTTAATTACTCTAAAATGGCTTCTGTCCCTCACTGCACCATACAAAAGGGATATGCATATACCCAGATGGATGTACGCACGTCCCCAGACAAGCGGGCTTGCTGTAGGCATACTACAAGAACTCTTTATGTAAGCTTTCCTTGTCTAAACTGTTCTGATAAACATTTTACATTAATAAATACGGTAAATTTGAGCTCGTATATTCTACAACCATTCTCCTACTTTGCAGTGTCCCTGGAATTCTGCATGGCTCGTGCAGGTACCTTGCATCAAACGTGCGTCTCAGGGCAGCATCGAGGCCATTGTCTCAATTAAATTCCAAAGTTAGGATGTTCAAAAGGACCTCTATGCCCAAATTCTGTTGGCTTTGAATAAAAATTAAGCAGCTATTTTTTTAATACCTAAAAAAATTCCAGCCTACATTGTTCAATGAAATTTGGAGTCTTCCTATTAACAACTGAATTGTAAACCACATTAAAATACCAATCTGCTAACACAAAGTTAACATATCAGTATACATTAAGCAATAACCATTCTCTTAAGAGAACCTGTAAAAAAAAAAAACCTATCTGTATTCATAGAAATATTTATACATAATTAGTATCCTATTTATTACACATGAAAAATATTAAAATCAATGTGTTTTAAGGTTTTCACAAAAAACACAGTGCATCAAGATTAAATGGAGGACACTTTATAGTGCATGGAAGACAGGTACACTGAGAACTATTCATGGGGGACTACCCCATTTATTGCCATGAACGTCTTAATCTGTAGTTATACAGTTTTTAAAAAGAAATCTTAATGCATATTAGTCTCTCTTTCGATCTATTGTTCTGACAGCTTAAATTTTTACATTGCTAATTTGGTCCATACCATAAAACATTTATTTTTTATGCAGAAGTTTTCTAACCAAAGCTGTCCTTTTTCTGCTGCGCATTTACTGGCTTTCCCAGGAAAAAGGTAGATAGGACCATGTAGAGTCGGCTACCTGTATAGAGAATCCTTGCTGAAATGTCATCCGCAAGAAGACTGTGCGGTGAGGTGCAGAACTGCATTATTTTTCCTTGACAATATAAATACCCAGTACTCCTTACAGTAACACCACTCCTAAAATAAGAGAGTGTTACTCTCAAACATCTCAAGAAAATACAGCCCCCTAGCATTCTGTTTGACATACCGACTGGGATAAGACAGCATTTAATCGCTACTTTAGATGTATGATTTCTTATATACAGACATAGTATTAATGTATTAAGAAGAAATTATTCTATTAGTCACAATGAATAGCATCTTACACTAAAAACACTTTCTCTAGTCCATCCATCTTTTTCAATGTTCTGAGGCCCACATGTGGAGTTCAGAGTCTTTTGGAGCCCAAAATCTTTAACAGAGACCCTCTTTATCCACCGCCAACTTAAACAAGCTCAAGACAACAGAGTATGGGCCTGTGTAGCCTTTCCTTATGGGAAAGCTATGCTCCTAAAGTACCTCTGCGTTTCGCTGATTTTCCTTCACCAGGGATAAGAGCACCAAAATCAGACCTTTCTACTATTGCCCCCAAACAGAAAAATTACCATGCTTTAACCCTTACCTGCCAGCAACAGATTCCAGGGACTTCTACTTGGATATGGGAAGCAGGATCCTTTAAGAAGGGCAAGGAACGAAGGCAACATCAAAAAGAAGTTAGGTGTCAGAATTCGATTTTAAGGGGAAAATGTGAAAGCAGAAGTTTATGTAAGCGAAGCTCTTCTGATGGCATGATTTGAAAATGGAAAAGTGAGCAAAATAAACAGTTAGAGGAGATGAGGAAGCAAACTCCAGTTTCTCTCAGTTTCTCCTACTCTGCTGTCCCCGCCACTTTGCACATGAAATGAGGAAATGAAAACGAGGTAATGGAAGGTAATGAAGAATCTTAAATGTGATTAAGGATGGCAGAGGAAGGCGACACGGGGTTTGGAAGACTGGAATATCTTAGCGATACACCTGGAACAATGAGAAAGACTGCTTTAAGTGCAGTCTTTGGAATTACCCCTGTGAAAGTCAGGGACCACTTTCTGTAGCGGTGGACAAGACACCAACAACATCCCCCTCCCTGCCCCGGTAGCATTGGAACCGCAGAATCACCGTCACAAAAAGATCACTTATTTTTCTGGAAAATAGCTTTCATAGCATGTTTTGTAATTATTTCAAACTTAAATCACACCTTCTCAAAATATTTTTTCTCTTTTTCCTCTCTATTATTCTTTGGTTATGTTTTGAGAATTCATATTTTACAACCTGATAGCAGTAAAACACTAACCCTTCTAAGAATGTGCATTTCTGCCAAATATTTTCTCTGCAATTTTCAGCGTCTCTACATCAAATACTGTAACAAGTCCACAAAATACTCATAGGAGTGTTTTTGAATATATATGGAATTCTGTTATCATAGCTATTAATCTGTATCTGCTTTTTAAACATTGGCACAACTCTGTGCCTCGTTTACTATACCTCTACAATTTCACACGCTTTCCATCTTTTATCTTACGAAATGTCAGACTAAGTTTAGTTTAAAAGCATTATTTTACAATATACTTATCTACAGTTCATGTCTGGATGTTTGTAAATTCAAGGGATATTGTTACATTTGGGGAGTTTCAGGAATTGTATTTTACAGGACTGTTTTGTTCAGTAGCGTGTTTCCATATTTTAGGAAGTTCTTTCTAACCACACTCCCACAGGACTCTCATATCAAACACCGTTTTCCAAAGTATTTGGTATGTCAGATACATCCCTGGAAGTTTTCACATTTCACGTTTGACCATTCCAATTAAATATTTTCTTTAGAATGGCCCATGACATAAGTTTCAGAGTTTTGATATTTTAGGGATCAAATTATGATCTTGAATAGATGCCCCATAGTTATAAGCCTAACCACAAGCAAACAAGAACACTGGTTGTGCTTTAATTTTCTAGCATTCTGGAATATAAAAGGATATTTTCTAATAAGGTGAAAAAGGAGAAAAGATCTGCCTACCCCAGGCGCTGGAACAAGTGTACCTTAAGATACTCAAGTGCCCCTTAGTAAATTAATAAGGGAAAAATTTGAAGAGGTTTTTCTACTAAGTGGATGATGGGTTTTAGTGTTGCTTCAATTATTACAGCATTCAATGTGTTTAGATCTACCTATATGAAACATTGCACATATTATACACAAGAATTGCATGTATCTGTGCCTCAAGGTTGCTTGTGCAGGAAAGGATACTCCAACTATCCCTTGGGCACACACTAAAGAGTAAGAAGGAGGTGCAAGAAGGAATCAGTGTTCTGAGTCGGTAAAACAAATTAACCTTAGTGGCAGAAAAATAAATAAATAAAAAAACCCCAAAAAAACCTGTTCCTTACAGTTTTTAGGACGCTTAAGCAGCAGGTACAACAATGTCACATTGAAATCTTGAAGGGGAGTCCCAAGGAAAATAAGCTGGCAATGGAAAATTGGCAACTGACTTTTTCATTGTAATAACAGGTATTCAAACGGAAAAGAAGAGAAAAAGCAAACATTGCCAATATTTTGGCATTTGTAGGAGTTATCCAAAAAAAGCGTATCTAGGTTCTCTACAGCTTTAACCTGAGAAAAAAAATGCACATTAATGCTGCAAAGGAGCTGACACTTTTCATCTGCAGCCCACTCAGCCAAGGAACATCCACTTATATACCCTCATGCATTATTCACCAGGAAAATTGAAATAATCTACCAGTGGTTAAGCAGCTCAGAATCAAATGCAAATCAAGGGAAAGCAGTTAAGAACGAGGATCATTCACAACCCGCCCTGAACCCCTGACACTCCTCCACACCGCAAGCCTGGAGACTCCCGCAGGCACCGCACAAATCGTTACAACCCCAGTCCCGGTGGCTGCAGGCGTTTGGTGCAACTTAGCCTGAAAATTGGCCTGTTTCTGTGGCGATGGCAAACGCACGGACCTGTGCCCATGCTTTGAAAAGAGACTTGCTTTATTTGCGTTCGAGCAGGTTCTCACTCCCTGCCAGTAAAGGTGGGTTCTTTGGCACACACCTGAGAAAGTCTGACTTTTTTTTTAATTATTAAAAGCCTGTGTTTACTGTAGCACTGGCTACAATTATATTCATTCTTCACCTGACAATGAAACTTCAGACATACAATAGTCAAGCAAAAAAAACAAATTTAAAGTTACGTAAAAAATTTTTCCAATGAGGGAAGAAGTTATTGTTGTCACCATCTTCATTTTCAATAGTAAGATTCAATGGGAATTACCTCGGACCATGATTTATAACAATTATTTTATTACCTTTAGGAGTAGACAACAGTAAACATGAAGATCAGAAACAATTAAGTAATTCTTAAATCACAGTGAGAAACTAAAAGCCCAGTTAGCCGTTAAGAAGTTATACGCCATTACTTACAAGCTAATGTGAACAGTAGAGGCATGCATAATTTTTGCAAGTTTATACAAATTACCCTGGACAAATTTTCCATGAAATCTACATAAGCCTTATATTATGAAGTATTTCCATGTGTCTGAATTTATTATCATCGATGCATACTCAGGCGGTTGTAAACTCCATGCATTAATGTTCATTATCATAAGTTAATAGGTGTAACCCTTCTTGTTTTCAGGACAATCATTATACTGTTTGTATTTAGGCAGCGCAGTTTTTTCCCACAGATTGTACCCAGCAAAATAGTTTTCAATTCAATGGGAACTGATGTTTATTTTTCAGACAAGACATTTTCAAGGAAAAAAAAAAAGCTAGATTTAATCAGCTAGTTACTTATTTCAACAATTAGTTGAACCCAAAAATTCTGTCGGCAACCCTAGACCTGGTCTCCTGAAATTACAGAATGACAAATTACAACAGAAAACATTCCTGTCATAACCGTAAAATTAGAAAGTGTAAAAGAATGAATAAAAAAATGAAATATGCCTCACTGTAGGTCGCAAAAAAAAAACCCATTAAGATCAGATATTTTTGCAGTCCTTTCAGATATATATTTGACTGTCAGAAAGCCTAAGACAAAAAAAGAAATCCTAAATGTCAGATATTCCAGGTACAATGAGAAAAATATGCTGTTGACAAAGAAGAAAAATCAGACCAATAACCACCTCCACCTAGAATTCAAGATGAAATATTGTTGGAGTCAGAATTTGGCTAGTATCCTAGGATAGTCACACACTTTTTAAACGGTTGGAAACACTACTGACATAAAACACAATACTAGCAGCTCATTTTTCTCTAGTTCAATTGTATTTCCCTTCACACATTTTCAGTTAAATTTGCTCTTTTACATCTGCTGGAGTAACAGCTGGAGTGTGACAACTACACGGTATTGTAGTGATCGTGTAGTGACAACACACCACTTAGTCAAGGGAAACAAGGTCCCCAAGTCAGAGAGAATAGGGTGAGGCTCTCACTTTATGGAAATTACCAAGACATTTTCAATGTTCATATAATCCAGACCAAAACTCGACTTTCATGGTGCAAACAGCACTGACCCAAAAGAAGCTTGAAATCAAAATCAGATCTCTGTGTTTAATGATACTCAAGATTTTCTCTTTTAACACGTACGGATTTGGGGTAAGGTCAGTATAGTTTATATGTGAAGAGAGATGCCAGCTCTGAAGTATTTGGCGAAATATTTGGGTACACCTTTCATCTCCTTTGTCTAGAATGCTACTGCTTTGTATCTTGGATCAGCCATAAAAGCACAGGAGATCTCAATTATTCAGCCTAAATGAATAATCGGTTTAATTAAGGATCTTGAGTACATGTGTACAAGGTGCTAGTGATATAAAATAACTTATTGTAAAGGATTTTTTTTTAAATTTATTTCAGTTGCTCTTAATTTTAGGGGTTATTTTTGGCAAAGAAATGCCTCCTAACAGCCTGTGGAGAATTTAATATAGCTTTATAGTGGAAGCATCGTGTTTGAAGTACCTAGGATCCTGAGAATCGGAGGTTAACATTCTTTGAGGATGTGTTTGTGTTTGGTCTTCCTAGGGAAAGTATAGATCTCTCTGTGGTATTTTATACACGTGTAAATCTTGACTCTGTGTGTTCAGTTTTATGCAATTAAAAGGTGTTCAGCTTTGCAGAAAATATTCTTTATCTAACAATAAAAAGTTTAACTACTGCTCTAGATTTTATCGTTTTAAACACATCTATTCACATCTTGCCACACCTGAAGTAAGCAACCTATAAAATGTTATTTAACACAGAAATATGAAAGCTATTGGAAAAGGACACCCTGTAGCTTTTATGAGATTAATATAAATGTAATGGCTCTATCATGAAACAAAAATGGTCAGAGTACACATGTGAATTGTCATGACTAAACCCCATTTCTTGTAATCCTACATCTACAGATCTGTATAAGGAAGTTAATTCATGGACTGCTATTTATTTGATAATGATCTCTAATGAGTCCACCCATCTACTAGCCTGACATCCCATGTAACGAATTCTGGACTTGAACATTTCGCCACTTTAAATAGCTCTGCTCACTGTAACAACTTAGTAAAATGCTGATCTTGGGTGACAAGGACTCACATATGAGTTAAGGAACACACCTTATTCCACCACTGATGTTCACTGACGGTCAAATGACTCAATACTCCACCAGCGCCACCCAATATCATCATGCCCTGCTTACCTGCTCCCTTACAGGCACCTCCCATGTAGCAGAGATGACTTTGGTATTCCTAAAGCCAAATTTTAGGAGTATTTATCAAGAAAAAAAAAACAGAAGAAACTTGCCAAAATTCTGAGACTTCTTTAACATGATATGATACTTGGCTGACTTTTCCTTATTGCCTGGAAGCGATTCAACCAGAATAGAGAATTTAATTGTCCACAACATGTATTTTAATGACTCATTGTTTTCCTATTTCTTTCCAGTTTCCACAAAGCTTAATGGACTTGAGCATGATTATTAAAACACTGCAAACAACAAAACCCTTTACTTTTCTCAAAAAAAAGAAGTATATGACAAAAACAATTTAGCTGTAACCAGTAAAGGACATTCTAAAATTAGAGCCTGTTGTGTTAGGGATGGTAACAAAGTGTCTAAGCCATATGCTGGTGTAATCTATAAAAGCTAGATACAAAGCTTATGTCATTGTAAATTACGGTTTCAGAAACCAGCATAACTGCTATTGTACATGAACCCAGTATTAATCAAATAATTTTAGATTTTAATTTGCATATAGCACTGGATCAGTGCAAACATTTGGCTATCAGAAGCACGTTACAGTTTTATCTTCAGATGTCAAGAACATGCCGTTACCAAATACTAAATATAACTAAATGGGGAATCTTCAGTTTTAAACAACTCTTTGCTCCCAACTTACTCCATTTTTTCACTTAGACAGAAGATGCAAATCAGAAGAGAAGCAGATTTTTTTTAATCTGCATAGATATTTTTCAGATTGCATAGGACACAGTCCACCAGCTGCCAGAAACAGACTTAATAGATTTTGTCTTTTTTCTTCTTCAAGAGGAAACCCGAACACAACCTAAGATAAGGCACTAGCCTAAATCCGTAATAATTTATGTAGATTTTATCCAGATTTACACTTCTTTAATGCAGAACACGACTTGTCACTTGCATAACAGAGTTCAGACACCACAAAAACTTCCCCCATCAATTGAACTATTCTCCTCATCAGCCGGCACAGAATAAACAGCACCTGATTATTCAGAGGTAGCCACGGGTGGAAAATGGAAACACTAACTGTTTTGCAAAGAGGAAAGTACACCGGGCACGGCAATTCCTGGGTACCCACAGCAGGCGCAGTGGTCATTTCCAGCCCGCAGGATGCTGTGCCACAGTGTGCAGAACAAAGCACCATCACCATAGCGACCAGGGCATCACCCCGCGCGGGGACCCTGTTCGCTGAACCACTGGCAACAGCCCAGGCTTAATGACAGGCGTCCCATTCTTCTAACTTCAATTATTTGCAGCGAAGAGGCAGATCCTTCAAAAAGGGGGAACCCTAAACTATCTTTTGGATAATTCTATAATTGTTTTTTTTTAGAAATAAGAAAATGAAAGTAAATCAACAAACAAATCCCAAATTCTGTTTGGGAATGTCATATAATTAAGTCCAGCATGTGATCAAAAAGTTCTTAGTAAGTACTATTCCCTCCAAATCTCTGGCCAGGCCAAAAATTACGCTTAATTGCGTAACATTTCTGCCAGTAAATAACTTTTGAAATGTACTTTCTAAGACAATAACCTGTACTCCACAGAAGGATGAGAAGCCCTGTTAACCCACAGGGATTTTGACTCAACTAGATCTTCTCTTACTTAAAAAAAAACCAAGAAAATCCTTCAGTACAGGCATGTGGAGAGAAACCTCCACCAGCTTTGGAGGTAGACTGGCTCCAAGCTTTAGCTTTTGTCAATAAAGATGATGAAAGGGAAACCCTTCTCCATCCAACCATCATCAGAAAATGTATGTTCACCCACTATGCACAACCAAGCTAGCAATGAAAAAAAAAACCCAAACAAAAAGATAACTGCATTATTTACCACAAGGAGGAAAACACAGCCCCGTGTTAAAAATCCAAAGCATTTTCTATACTAGGAATCTAGCTAATGTAAGTTGGCTTCCGTTTAGTTGAAATAAACAATGTCAGGTTAGTTCTTACATTTTTTGTCTCTTGGTTAACTTCGCATGTAAGAATGTGCATCTGTTGCTTACGAAGATGCCTGAATAAACATTGTTACGCTAATGGGTCAAAAGAAAAAAAAAAAATACTCTGTCCTAAGTACAGATTAGAAAGGAAGAATGTCAGCAGACTCTTGGGATCACTTTTACCTATTTTTAATCCCTAAACTCCAAACCAAATGTGGCAGAACTTGTAAAACATGGAAGTTCACGGATCCAATCTGAGACCAACAACGTATTTTGCAAGTGCTTGTAATTTCTTATTTGTCCTAATGTAATCTTTTCTTGGAGGCAGGTTAAACTATTAATCCATTGCTAGCAGCCCAATGCTACCGTAAACCGAGGCCAGATCTGCCAGTAGTTGCGACGCAGCAGTATGTAAGTACTCACAGTACTCACTATACTTGAAGCTCACGTATCTCATCTATCACTTGCAGAATTTACTGCCACTCAGTGCAACTGCTGCACGCGCAGTGGCATGATAAACAAAGAGAGATTTAGCTTTGTATGAGTCAGGCTCTGAAAAGGTGCAGAAGATTAACCCGCGTAGGGCTGAAATTCAGCCTTGCTCTCTTTTAGGACAAGGGGCAAAGAAAATACGTTCCTTATCCCAATAATCTTACAGTTTCATACAAAATTGCTGAGGGAAAGGACAAGTCAACATGCAGAAATCTTAACAGCTCCCTCAGACATGGGAAAGAGTTGTATCTTATAAGGGAATAGAAGTTGAATAACCAAGGCAAAGAACTGGGAGAGCACAGAGGTACTATACAGAACAGAAAAGCTGGCACTGACAAAAGCAAAGAAAAACGAGGAAAGGTGACAACGAAGGAAAGAAACAGGAAAGCAACCATGATTAAATGGAAAAGTGATCTGAAACAGGCAAGATGCAACCAGCTGAAAAAATTATAAAATCCTTATTTGGGGCGGAATTAGCAGCTAGACAAATCCAATACGGGATATGAGTACTTGGCAGCGGTGCTGAAGAAAAGGCTGTTACAGCAGATCACAAACGGATTGCGTATTGCTGGGGCAGACAAATGAGCTCATTCTAACCATTCCTCAAGCCAGACTGACACTGCATCGGTATGTTAGTACAGCCCCAAGCCACGCTCACAACCTGCTTGCTTGGAGGCTTTCTGACGTTAAACACCGTTCAAAACAAAGCTTAGCTCTATGCCTTTCAGTTTGTCGTCTCCCAGTTGCTGCCTCTCAGCACATGCAGAAAACTTCTGGGATTGCCTTCAAAAGACACAGATATATCCCTGGAGTCACGGTGCTGTAGAAAAAAGCAAACGCAACACTAAGATGCATAGAGAGCACTGTCTTAGGCGCTCAGTTCCTGGTACTCAACCACAGTATTGCATATGGATCAACCAGAGAGAGTTTAGGGGACAAGAAGAGTGTCCAAAAGTCCAAAGGATCTACAGGGAGGACTGAAACGGTTTGGTTAGCTTAGCCTTAGGAACTTTTTCTTGCCTTACTGCTACACCACAAGTCATCGTAAGTGGTTCTCCACTATTTTTCTGGGTTTCCATCTCATGAATACCGACTGTACACCAACTACCACAGAGCAAGATCCCAGTCCTTGCCCTTTGCGGCCAGGTCAGCATCAGGGTCCCTGTGTTGGCCGGTGGCTTCTGCACAAAGGAACAGAGCATCTCCTTTCCTCCCTCCAAGTTCCCTACAGCCTAGTCAGTTGTCTATTTTTAAGACAGGGGACCACTGGGTTTAAGCGCACACCCCCACTAGATCGTATGCCTCCTCCTCTGAGGAGAAAGAGCTGTCAGGTTCCTCAACATCTCCTCACTTTCTGCAGATAACTGCTTAATACTGAATGCTAAGTAAGAATGCCCTGGAATACGCGTGGAAAACAGAGACAATTTCTGAGCCTCTGCTACTTGAGAATCCTTTATCCAAAGACCTAAAAGCATTTTTCATGGAATTATGTGGAAATAGTCAATTGACTGATGAAATATAGCTAACAAAATGTACTATTCTGCTTTTTATTTGTTTTTATAAGCATAATTTCCTGCCTTTAATTTTAATTTCATGCCCTCTCACAAATGGAATCTCACAGATATATCCTCCCCTTTATTTTCCTGTAATAATATCATAGCAGTTTTCTCTGGCTATTCACAACCTCTTTGTTCCCTTCACAGCTTTTCCTAGTCATAGAATGAAGAAATACGTAAAAATAGGCCACAAGAAACTAGACACACTTGATGTGCACAGCAAAAATAGAGCTCTTTAGCACCTGGCATTCTCAAGAGTGTTAATGAAGCCGGCAAGATAAGCCATGCTTTGACCCAAAATAAAAAGCTTAGCCCTCAAAAGACGGGTAAAGATAAATTTGAACTAACGCAAAAATTTCCGTGGACTCACTGCCTTTTTTGATTTCTTGCAAGGTGTGACCCCAGACACCTGGACAAGTGCTACGTGGACAAGCAGGAGGGACTGGGCTTCCTCTTGAAGGCAAAGACAGTGAGCCGGGATCAGGCTGTACAGCACGAGATACAGCGTGTCTCTGTGGGATGGGGGCTGTGGGGACTCTCATCTCTGCAGGACCACTCACATAGGTGGGACATGCAGGAAGAGGACAAGCAATGCACATGAAAACATTAATTTCAGTCTGTTAAAATCCCCGAGGTCGAGATACACATGTACCTTGGTGCCTGCAATCCCAGAAATGCTGGAAGCACTAGTGGCTGGGTGTTAGTTCAAAAAAAAAAAAGAGAAAGGGAAAGAGAGACTCAAAAGACCATCCAGCAAGCTGACAGTCTGCACTTGGAAGGCTTTTTTCAGGAGGAACAAATAATTTCTTCAGGGTAAATAAATGATTAGTGTTAAATTATAGATTTGATAAGGCACATTCAAAACTGAAAACACATCACAAAATTTATGTTAAATCTTGCTATCTCAGCTGCTCCAAAGAGATGTAAGAGGCAGCTTCCCAATTAGGAAATGCTATAATACAAAAGATTATATATAGAGAACAGAAGTTTATCAAGTAATGTATTTTTTTGTAAGAGAATACTTTAGGAGGAGGAATAAAATCTGGGCATTTTATTTTCATAGTTTCCTTATTTCTGAAAGCCAAACAGCTAGGATGATAGTGTTAAGATGGTATCTTTACTAGGGTACTAAAGTCCTAGTCTACTGGAGTTAGTAGAAATATATAATTAGCAGAAAACCAGAGGTACTCCTACACACATACAACTAATATAATCTTAATGCTGTAAATCTTCCTGCCTCTTCAACTCAATAAATCTTTCGTTGTTTTCATTCGGCATGGATTTCACCCAATTATAGCCACTCTGCTGGATAATATTTACGCCGCAACCTCTTCTGAATCAAGATGGTATCGTAATGCTGTCTTTTATGAAAAATTCTGAACAATTATGCCAGCAACATTATATAGAAAATGGAGCAGAAAAGAGTCTTTGGCTTCAAAACCTGCATATGAAATTATCAAGACACACATAGAAAGGATAAGGAAAAAAAACCCAAAACAGAATAGAGATTCACTGAGAAAACAATCTTGTTGCACACCAGCAGGATTCCCAGGCTACGCGGGGCACGTAAACTACACTGCCCTGGACAGGCTGTAGGAGAGCGGAGTGCACAGCCCAGTCTGGTCCTTGCAACTGTCCAGATGGAAGATGTCCGTCCGTGTATCAGGGAATGAGCAGAGAGAGATGCTCCAGAGAAAGAGGTGCAAAACAATAAGCTCATTCCATAACCAGTTTATTTATTAGTATTTATATCTATAGTTACACCCAAATACAAAAATAGGTTTAGATAGGCTAGTAAATAAAACGTTGTCTAATTGGCTAACTTGGAAATTGAAGAAATTAAAATTGCCATCCCTTAACAACATGTGCCATCCATAAATTCTGTCTTGTATTACTATGTTTAGAAATAATTTACAACTATTCCTGAAAACACACAAAGCCAAATAACTCCAAAGTAATTGTTTCTCTGATATCCTTAAAAAACAGTTACTGTAACAGACACCATACACATCCTTCAGGACCGCCACTTGCGACTGGAGAGAACCATGGAAACCAGTAAAGAAGACATCCTTCTGATTCAGCTGCCCTTAGAACTGCAAAATACAGAAAAATCATCTAAAACTTTTTTTTTGTCAACGAAGTGGACATCTGGCAATGAAACAAAAGAGGCCAAAAAAAAAAAATCTCCAAACACCAGCTGTCCTGGTTTCGGAAGGGATAGAGTTAATTTCCTTCCTAGTAGCTGGTCCAGTGCTGTGTTTTGGATTTAGGGTGAGAACAATGTTGATAACACACCGATGTTTTAGTTGTTGCTGAGCAGTGCTTACACTAGTCAAGGACTTTTCAGCTTCCCATGCTCTACCGACTGAGCAGGCTGGAGGTGCACAAGAAGCTGGGAGGGGGCACAGCCAGGACAGCTGACCCCAACTGGCCAAAGGTTAGGGTGAGAATGTTGATAACACACCGATGTTTTAGTTGTTGCTGAGCAGTGTTTACACTAGTCAAGGGAGATGGCTGAACACCTGCCTGCCCATGGGAAGGAGTGAATGAATGCCTTGTTCTGCTTTGCTTGCGTGCGCGGCTTTTGCTTTACCTATTAAACTGTCTTTATCTCAACCCACGAGTTTTCTCACTTTTACCCTTCCGATTCTCTCCCCCATCCCAATGGGGGGGAGTGAGCGAGCGGCTGCGTGGTCCTCAGTTGCCGACTGAGGTTAAACCACGACACCAGCTCATTAAACTAGAGAGGGAGTGACAGAAAAGGTTCAAGTAGTTTCAACGGCCTTGGACTTCCTGGGAACTCTGTCCACAATCCTAAGGAGACCCGATTTAAATACTTGGAAAGCGTTTACTTCGAAGATATCTTCCACGGTGTGACAAAACCTTGACTGCAAAAAGATACAGCTTCTCCTGAACTCCAAGGGAAAGGCTGTCAACTCAGACATAGCCCAGGAGATAGAGATATAAATGGAGTAACAGCAACAGCGTGAAATATTGTGAACAGTGTGAAATACAGCGTGAAATATTACACTCATTACAAGGCAGTATGCTTCAAAGCCTATCCCTTTATCAAGCCTCATCTATAATTTGACAACAAATGGTCTTCTACGGGGATACTATTTCCTTTTAAAGAGACTGCATATTCAGAAGATATTACAACAAATTTTTTCAGTGAAGCCTCAGTTCTTAAGGTAAATTGCCAAACCATTGTACATTGAATGGAAAACATAACATCAACTTAATTTTGATAAATAATCTAGTTTGGAAGAAAACCAGTATGTTTAGCTGTTAAAAATGATATAAATATAAATGTAGCATAATAGAAAGAGGAGTTCCAAGTAAGGGAGTCACTAAGTGTAATAAATCTGTTCAAAATGGAGGAGAGTAGCTATTACTGAAAAGCACAACTTAAAAAGGTTATCTGAACCGATCTAACAGAAAAATACTATCCTTGCAATCACTAAGCTCACACAAATACTTAGCTTTATATTCATACAAAGTTTTTCATTCCTACAAATACTTGTTTTATATGATTGGCAATGTAACCAAGTTGCTTCTGTATTTAGGCGGCTATCCTCACCCAAATCCAATTAGTCCATGGAAGATGTTCCTGTCTTCAAATGGGAGTTATATTGAACCTGATTATTTTCAATAACGCAACGATTAAGATACACACTGGCACACAAAAATCCACATATTTAGAAGTTAAAAATCCACCCTTGTGCCGTTAGTCTTAACTTTGTAGTCTACTGGCAGCCTAATTATATAAAGGAAATTACTGGGGGCATGAAAAGGCTTGTGATGAAGTGCTCAGCATAAGGACCTACATTACATTGAAAGTTTCTTTTTTTTTTTTCTTCCCCTCCCTTTTTTTTTTGTTTTTTTTTAGTCCAACTCTGCATTAACTTTGGGAAACACAGGAAGTTTCTTCAGGAAACGTTCCTGACTATTCTTATCAATCTCTATCTTACCGTTTTTGTTTTTTTTTTTTTTAAAACTCTAGCATTTATTTCATGTTCTTTCATCTCTTTTTCCTGTGTTCTCACCATTGTAAATGGGAGAAATAGGAAGCCATGGGATTCTGCACACATCTATTTCTCTATTTGTCCTACGTCTATTTTTGACCTGGCTTCACTGTTTCACTGTTTGAAATCCCGCATAGCGTTTGACACAATCTTAGAGAGCTCTTGAGGCTCATGTTGAAAAACGATTTAAAGAAAATACATTAACTTTTCAGGAATACTGGAATTCTCTGTGAGACACTTCAAACAATTTTTCTTCTGTACTACCCCCTTGTTGGGCCGCCTCATATCTTACACCTGTATTGAAGGCTCCCTGCCTTATCATACTAGGTGTGGGCCCTCTAATATCCTAATATTGGTATTGCCATCCAAACCCTCCTGTTTTGTTACAGAGACCTAAATATATCATGATTGAAATGCACTGATCACATACTTCCAAAGGGCATATCCTCTTAAAAAAAGCACAATTATAGAAAGTCTAGGGATACAGATTTTAGTGGACCCTGAGAAAAGTTAGCAGAAAGGCGCTTAAGATAATACTGATCAAACGGCAATAGCCATAAAAACCACAAAGTCCATGGTAGTTTCTTATATTCCATTTAGACCTCCATTCAAGTTTTACATCTCCTCCTCAGAGTTTTTCCTCTCTAATAGTTGAGATCAGCCCCTTGTCGCTAAGAAAGGAGTGGCTTTAGAAGAGAAATGTGGGCACAGACGCAGTAGAGTCAAGAAGACAGAGCTATGCTCGGGCTCCAGTTGCTACAGCCAGACAAGCTGATATTAGAAACAAGATACGTCTGTTTAATGAAGGCGTAATCGACTCTAGAACAATTAACAAATGGATCCAAAAACATCAGATCGCAAGACTAGCATACAATTTTCCAAATCCCATTTACATTATTGCAGGTCTTTAACAAGACAAAATGTTTTTTCTTGTTATAATCCAGTTCAAACAGGAATTAGTTAATATAAATTCTGTAATCTGCACTGTGGAGAAGGTCAGACAGCACGGTCACATAAACCTCTTCCAGTTCTATGATCTATAACCTATAAAATTGGATCGGAGATCACTGAACAGATTTCAGATCCCATATAAACTCAAAAGTACTACTTTCGTTTTACATCCCCTCAGCCTAATTCAACTCCTTAACTTATTCTAGTACCTGCCCTTGTCCCCCGTAGACGCCCTGGTGCAGGATCAGGCACCTTGCCTGGAAGACTGAATCGGAAAGTGGACTCCCGAGGAATGGGTCATCTGCTGACCATTTCCAGTGACTCCGAGGGGAGCTACGGGGGTTAGAAGGATCCGGCCGCCAGATTGAACAACGCTGTGAATTTCAGTCACAGGGAGTAACCGAAAATCATTATTGCAAGTTCCAGTTTGGCTGAAATACTAGTTCAAAATTTCAGCATTCGAGAGTTCTGGGGTACTTGCATTGCTGTCTGCTCATAACACGACCCTTGATCTGCCTGTTTAGCTCAATGGCATTATCCTTTTATGTATTTCACCAGAATTTTTGAGAATAGTACAATCCACTCAATTACTTTATATTTTGTAAAGCGAGAAATTAATCTTCGTCATTTGATAACCTGTTTGATATCCGAAAATACATTCCATTTTTGTCCCCAGTCAGAGCAACTATCCCTGGTGTACTCAAACCATTTTTCCTACTGATTATGCTTTACGGCTTTACTTCTTTTTTTAATTCAGTGACTTGCACTAGTTCTGCACCTGGCCTCTGCTTTTACTCCCCTGTACGCTACCTCAGTGGTGTCAAGCCAGTGAAAGCTATTAAAAAAACCAAAAGCAAAAAAAGCCAATACTGGTGAAAGAACCATGCCTTATGGCACGCATACCCTTCGAGGACTTGGGAAAGGCAACTTGACCCTACTCCCTGATGAAACAGCACACTGATGATAGGAACATTACCAAAAACAAGCACAGTTCCCAACCGCTGGATATAATGGTCTCAGCCTAGAAGGAGCAGAGAAGGTGAGAAGCTTTTCTCCTGATGAGGAGCTAGCCGACTAGGAGCTAGCTAGAAGTCAGATTTGGGGGAAGCGGGAGCTGGGGACCCTGGAAAGACTTCCAACCATTTGGGTCTGAGCATGAAGATTGGGGCAAGACCCAAACACCTACCAATTCTCCCCCTTCCTTTCCCCCCTTCCTCTGCCACCCTCCCCAACATCCCAAACATCTCTAGGAAGAAGACGTGGATAAGCCAGTGAGCCCTGCATGACCTGCACCCACTGCTCAGACCACAGAGTTCTTGCCCCAGACCAAAACTAGCTCAAGGGCACTGAAGATGGCCTGGGATTCCTCCGGTAGTTTATTTTGGGCCCAATTACAAAGTTGTTCTTGTTCAGTCTGTAAAATAAACTCTAACAGGAGTAGCTGCGACATTTGTTGCCTACCTGGCAGGTGGCAAGGACACACACTACAGGCCAAACCAGGCCAAATCCTTCTGAAATCTACTGTACTTGTATCAGCAGTTACGCATGTCACCAGCTCTCCCCTTACTTTCCTGCTCAAAAATTTAGACTAAGCCTAAGAAATCACAGGCAATGACCATGCACTACATAATTTGCGCTGCTCTGCATGCAGTTCCACACTATATGCACAGAATACACCGAACTTCAAAGGCCAACAAGAATAATCAACTTCTGAAAATAAAGTTTAAACTTTGAAATAAAACTAGTTATGCACAATTTGGTACTAATACACACACAGAAGAAAATTACTTGTGATCAAAAGGAAAAAGAAAACTACTGTAAGTTTTTTCAAGCTCTGTCCTACATTTCAGTATGTAATTACATTAACAGATCAGAATTCCCAGTTTTCCAATTTGTTTGCTACCACATAGCAAGACTGAGCATATGACGTTCTATTCCTTGCAACCCTTTGGAGAAAAACAGATGAATAATAGCAACAAATTTATTTCATACCAATCAATATTCGTTTGGTTGTAACCCAGCTTGAAAGTCATTAATGTAAAGGGTTTTTTCCTATACACGTGAGAAATAATTATTAATTTAGCGGAGGTATTTGAAAGAAACTGCAAAAGGGAACATAGGATTATGACAATCTACCAAACAATATGCATTTAAAATGTGGGCAATGAAGATCTCGGTGTCTTTGCCATCCTGATTATACCAATATCATCCTTTTTCCACATTAAAATGCCTGCTAGCATATGAAACAGGTTAATGTTATTCACATTCAAATGACAAATACACAGGGCTATAACACGCACTTGTGTCCCTTTTGCTTCTATTAAGTAACGCGCGATAAAAATAGAACAAGTCATTGCATGCTGCTGACAGTTTTGTAGATTTTTAAGTCTTTTGATTTACTGCCTTTTCTTGTTTCTGCTTGTATCTTTCTAAAATATGATTTCCCCTAACCTGAGAAGTATTCTGCACGCATTTGATTTATGAAAATCAAAATTACTAAATGGTTCCCCAAACCAAAATAAATAAGTAAACAGACAGGATATTCATCGGGCCGGCTAGCATTTAATAGAAACACTTGCAGCTGAAAAACCAAGATTGCTGGCCTCAATTGCTCTGGTCTAATTAAAGAAAATGGGTTAGAAAAGCAATTTTACCACAAACCAACTAATAGCCTTGTGTTTTGAAAGACCTGTTCTGCTTATTCTAGGATAAAATGCATGTTTCTTAAGATGATTACAGTCACAATTCTAATAAAAATAAATACTTTTACTCATACTTGAAAAATGTTTTATTTAAAAGCAATTGCCCAGTGTGGAATATGTATATTTTAAAGGATAAGCCTACCATATTAGCAGATATTTTAATATTTTCAATATTAAAAAAAATAATAATCCATGTGAAAGCACAGACAAACCATCACATACACATATCTCTGCATAATTATAGAGGAATACAGGAACTCTGACTTGAAGCCTAGCAACAGTATCCAAGTATTAGTTAGTCTGCTAATCAACTACCAAAAACTCGCACACCAGCCCAATGTGTTTCATTTTTCTAAAGCAAAAAGCAAACAAAAATAAAAGAATTCTATTGCTTCTAGCTTCAGAGCTGCTGAAGGACAAGATGTACAATATAAAACAAACCTTGTTCACTTGAAGAAGAACAACCCATGTCATTTAATCCATCTGAAAATTCATCTCATCACAAAGAACCAAGGCAAAAGAGAGATTTAAAAATAGGTTATCCAAGTCAAAGGATTATCAGCTTGCAACATACTTAATTTTTGCATATCTGTATCTAATGAAAGCTTCAATATTCTTACATATATGATTGGTTTTTGTACCTCCATCCTCTAGAAGCCATTGTAAATTCTGTATCTGTATAGCAATGCTTCCTAAATCTGCTGTGCTCATTTACTCACAGACAGCTGCAGGCTGGATGAAAACAATCAGGGATTAACTTTTCTATTCATCACATCTTCTAATCCATTACTTTCTCTTAGTTTGCAATAAATAAATGCATGAAGTTAAATAAATTATAAATGTGCTTAGCTAGTTAAAAAAAAAGAAGTTTAAAAAGGGACGTTATTATTATTTTTTTAATGATGTGTGACTGCTGTGCCATACATCAGGAGTATATGTAATGTCTTCCTCAAAGCAGAAAAGATGGAACAATAGTCACTGAGCTGCAAGATACTTCTGGGTTCTAAAGACTTTCCAAATAAGTGATAATTAAAATAAGCTCCTTTAATGTTGTTATTATTCCTCAAAAAACTAATCTGGGGGCATGATGAATTGAAATTATCTGAGAAGCTATACTAAGTATTTCATACTGCTTGTAAAACAAGTTTCTAAGTACCTTATGGTAATAGGTTTTCTTGCTTTATGAAAAATACTATTTTAATTTGTTTCAAATAGGATTACTTCTTAAATGATAGGGCAATTTTCATTCACCTTTCAAACATCTGTCAAGAAAACAAAAGGGATTCCCTGAGGTTTAGAACCTCATAAAAGAAATAAATACAATGAAATCTGGATCTTGTTTTTAATCCTTTACTGATATCCTTTTTTCCTCTCCTCCGAATCCTTTATCTTTTATGTGTGATTTATTGTTGCAAAACTGCATCATCCCTGTCTGAAGCAAGACTAACGTGAACTTTCTCTGTTAATGACAGCACGGCGTCTCTTATTGTACTAAGCCACGGGAATCATTTGCAAGGCTGTTTTTCTCAGTTTGTTTCTGAAAATGGCAGCACCGAGTCAAAAAAATAGTTATCTGTGCTAAATACTTTTCATGCCACGGCTTCAAGAAGCTGGTCACCCAGACACCTAATGTACCACCTGAGATGGAAAGATTAATTGGAAATTGATGGTGGGAAAAGGCGCAAGGTAAGGAAGAAGCGACTTGCTGATAGAAGGAGGGAGAGCACGTGTGAGAGAACCCACAGTTTTGAACTTCCAGAGGAAAAGGTCAATTTTTTTAATAGGACGGAATAACTAACAGGTTTTTATGCTGGTGCTGTGGCTAAGCGGAAGCAGGTTCTACAAAACTCCAGTTTGCGGGGAGACACAAGGGCTTACAGCCAAAAAGGAATACAACTGCTTTAAGCGCCACCCGGCCTGAACATTTACACGCTGTAGACCAGAGTCACGAGAACAGTCAGCGGGTTTGGATTCCAGGTCTCCCCCTTCCGTGGATCGCCCCTCATTTCACCATGAGCTTCCTCTGTGAAATTATCCAAGAGTCAGAGAGCTGCACCCATCCAAAATGAGAATGTGAGAGAAATCGGGCTTTCTCCAGACTGAAGAAACAACGTGGAGGATCGTTGTGGTACACGCTCTTCAACCAAAGTGCTGCTGCTCAGAGCTGTCCCAGAGTACATCTATCAGCTCTCACCCCTCCTGATGGTTTTGAAACCCTAAATGACCTTATCTACGTTGAAACACGCTCAGCTTAGCCAATCGAATGGCCGCTATAGCACAATTCTACGTAGCTGAGAAACCTTACTGGTAAAATCTCCTCTTTCTTTTTTTCAGATGACTAGGTAGGGACTCCCCGGGTTAATCAGGTCACCAATGGCACCTACACCTTCTGTCTTGGATACAAACTTTAATCCATTTTGCTTCTATAAAAGTGGAACAGACGGATTTCGTCTCTCTGACTGAACATGTACGCTGACATTGGCCCTAAGTAGGCACCTTCATCTGGCAAGATCTGAGTGAGATACCCAGACCCTACACACCTTAGACAAACATCCCTCTCTTACAGTCAGATGTCACATTACTCCAGTAACATGGGTCACTATTTTTGCCTTTTTTGGCTCTAAAATAGATATTTTTACGTTTTCTTCTTTTTACAGAACAACGTGAAGTCTTATGATTATTGCAAAGAAGCTTATTTTATATATGCCTAGTTTTTCAGCATTTCAACACATTTGTCTAATGTAAGTGCTTTGTAATTAAATAAAAAGAAAAAGGAAGAACAATCTCCGTGGGATTTGACCTGTAGAACAAAGATTTAGTAATTCTGCTGTAAATTAGAACTTTCTACTGCTAGAGGATACCCTGGCCATTTTCCACCTGAGCTGCTTCTCCATCATCTTCAACAATAGGGACAGTCTTAGCATCACGGTCTGGCACAGACCCAGGCCAAGGCGGGGGGGGGGAGAAAAGAAAAAAGACTCCCTTTAAGACATGCAATTCAGCCTCTTCTAAACTGAACAATCCCAGACTTTGCATACGGCTTAAAATGGTATTCTACTCTAAATGCCAATGAAATATAATTGGCAGGCAAAGGTGGAGGAGATAATAAGTGATATACCCAGCACTTAAGCATATATTATTTATGCGGAGCTCTTGTGGACCAGTGCATTGAGATGTAGCGCTTCTGCTGTCGGCGCGCTGCAGACTCATCCCTTTACTCCACGGGCAGCGATACCCTCCTTCTGCGGAAAGGCTGAGCTACGATCTCTGCCGCTGAACCAAGCAGCTCATTCACCGCAATGCATGGCACAGGACCATGAATCATAAGCATTACATTACTGCTGTTAGATCCTTATAATTGCAGTTTTGGCAACACTACTTGAAACAGCTTTGTGACTACTGACAAACTGGAAGACACCCACATAATACCTTCTGCATTGAAAGTACAAGTGACTTCCTCCTGCAATAGTTTGGGACAACAACATTATCTAAGAATAATGTTAATTAGCACATGTCAAAACAGATGGACACGGATAGTGTAGTTCCTCACTGTGTAAGATTAGGGATTTCAAGCAAATATGATTTTTCATATTTCAGATACTTCGGTTTGAAAAATGTAAAATCTTGTTTCTGGCACCAGATAAAAAACTGCTCTTGAAACTACTAAGTTAGGTCCAGCCTCCAGTCGCTTCCACCAATTAAAATTCTCCCATCCTTAAGACGACATGCCCAGGAAAGTAGGTAGATTCTTTCTGAAAAAAATAGTATTGCCACTTATATTACTCAGCTTGCAATTAAAAGTATCTATAACGAAAGATACTGGGTATGAAGATCACTAGAAGTTACAAGATTAGGTCAGAAATCTTCCAAGAGCAATGTGGAGTTCTTTCCAATGAATCACGAGCAATGCGGAGTTTTTCCCGATGCATCACCAGCCCCTCCTTCCAATGAATGCTATTGCGAATAATCATGAATGTCATTGACAAGCTTACTATTAAATGATGGAACAGCTCATCACCTACCAGCTTAAACCTCCAGCGCAAAAAAAGAGACCCACCCAAAGCTGCACATATTCCAAAGAATTTCTCCCTGTTGTAACTTATTAAATGAGTTGAAAATAATTATAAAATATAGTAACAATTATTAAATGAGCCTAAAATAATAACAACAAGGTTTAATGAACTGGTTCAATACCAAAATTCAATATCTAACCAAAAATACACTTTCTGAGGGATGAAAGATGAAACGTTTCTCAAGAGACTTCATAGTATGATCTGTCCTTCTTCTCTTCATGAGGATACTTCTCAAGCTCTTTGCTAATTCCTTCCCACTCTGTTGCCTCTGGGCTCTAAGAAGGTACATTACTCAAATGATATATGTTGGAATACATCCAAAACTACGCAAATATAGTGGATAACCAGGCAAGTAAGATAAAGAAGAGCCAACTTGTTAAAGTATAAATGCTGACATCGTTCTGCACATTCATCATCATACTAGCTCTCAGGTTTTCTGCTCAGGATAGTCTTCTTTGATTTTTCTTTTGTTTGTTTAACTGGGAGGCATTCCAGAAATAGGTATTTCAATGACAATTTTTTTTTTTTAAGCAGTAAATCTTAAGGGACAAATGTCTGGCTAAATTGAATTAGCTGCGAGGAAACAACATAACGTAATGCTTATTCTTTAAGACAAATCTACTAATTTAAATAGTTATGCGCAGTCCACCACCACCTTGCAAAAAACGCAAGTGAATCATGGAAGCACCAGTATTTCTATTTTTCAGTGGAAAAGTGAAGGCATCAGGAAAATTTGGAGAATCTTCCCATAGGATACATTTTCTAAGAAATTTTCTAGAAATCACCAAATCCCACAGAAAGTTTTTACAGTCAGCAATAATAAGTTCTGCCTAAAGCCTCAGCCACGTGGCTATCACTTGTTTCGGGAACGAGTCTCATCCATCTACTTCATAACTACATTCCAATTTCTCCCACATACTGACATAACTTGGAACCTGCACTTGTCAGGGGAAAGGAAAAGTAGTGCAGAACTGGTCAGTCCAAAAAATGATGACATTAACATCAACGCGGTTTCACACAAACCAGTTTAGGGGCTACTGTTTGTAAGTGTACTGTAAATGTTATATTTACTTCGCAGTTACTCATACTGTAAGTGTACGCACAACTAATTCTAGCAAGTCATTCCTTTACAAGTTTTTTTTCTCTTATTGTACGCAACTGTTTTTAAGAGAACAAAACCCCTTCAGAGAAACGTAAACCATAATACTGTGTATTGTCTATGTGCAGTACTTGTTCTGCACTGACTCTACACGCAAGCCAAAATATCAAGAACTAACACGGCAGAAATAAAGGGAACATTTGAATCTAAAGAACCATTTCCTTTCATTTCAACATCGTCATGACGTTATAAAACCGTTAGCCACATGTAAATATAAAAAATAATAAGATGCTCACCCTATTAGGAATAACTGGTTCATTTTTAGTTAATTTTTTTACATCAGATTGTTTATAAATACAGAAGGATGACGACTTCTTACGTGGAAAGGAACTATCCCACTTTCTGACATAAAAACCTTCCAAACTCACTACGAACTCTTATGCAGAAGTTATGACTTTTACACAAAACTTTTATGCAACGTGTCCTCAGTTTTCTCAATGCGTACTGCAAAGAGTTGAAAGCATCGCAGTGCTACGAGAATTCGCATTACCACAGGGAATTTTTAAGTGTACCCCTGCAGATCACATGCAACAACAAAGGGAAATGGAAAGGAGGCCTTAATCCACAGCAATTCTTTCACAATCCTACGTTTCATGTGAGCTGGCCTAGTTTTCCACATAAATTAAATACTATCAAGTCACAGATCTGCATCACTGAGTTAAATGAGTGCAGGCGACTATACAGACCCTCCTGCTTCAAAAGGAATGCCTTTTTTCGTTCAACTTCAGGATGTTCCTGTGGAACTTTAATTAACTTGAATTAAAGCATTTTAATTCATTTTAATTAAACTGTACCAGAAATAACTTTTATCAAACTGTTTTTTTATTTTAATGGCAAAACTCCCTATGTAAAAAAGAACTTTAAAAAGCCTTGAGGTTTTTTGTCAAGGGCCCTTAACGCCTGTCGCTAGCCTTCGTCCAGCGCCCCATGCCAAACTCAGTGAGAGGAGAGGGTTTTACGGATATGGATGGACAGTTTCTGCCATACATTCATTTCATTGCAGAGAAGCATCTTTCTTCGTCTTCTGACCAATTATTCCTACTTGAGAACTGCTTTAGGCCGATGCCAAAACAGCCCGCAGGAGCCAGTTCGGCCAGGTACGTGGATGTGTATTTAATCTGTTACAAACTGGCTAATGTATGTTAATAAAGCATCTACCACTCTTTTGCATTACTTATCAAATTTTCATTTTCAGAGCACATTTTGAAAACATTTCAGCTTTTTCCCCATCTTCATTTTTTAAAGAAAACTTACTTTTAAAATCTCCCTGAAACGATACTGTCATCAGCCCTGTAGCCATATCTCGCATAGAATCAGATTTACCATCTTTGCAAAACCTTGGTTTAAACACGTATAACTTATTTTCAGTGTCTGTAAATATTTTGCTTACCAATATCAGCTTCCCTGTGATTCTTGATATATTCAGCGAGCTCAAAATTTCCCGCTATTATAGCCACCTAAAGGATTGTAAAATAGTTACAATTAATACATTGCCATCACTTATTAAGCAAGAAAATATGCATGTTACATTACTGACAAACATCATACATATGTATTTTCATTTCCCAAAGTGGAGTAACTGTTTATTACTTCTATCCTGCAACTACCACACGCAATCCATTTCTGAAACAATGTTGAGAAACGATCTCTCGATCTATTTGTAAGCAGCACTGCCAGTCCCCCAGTTCCCCGTTTGCTAAGAACGCTGCGATCGTGGATGTCTCAGGAGACTGCCCGAAGAGCTCTGGCTTTTCACGTTGTGGCAGTCAAAACCAGCAGCGAACATTAAACGCGCCAGCCCCGAAGCTCTGGGAGCTATGCTGATGTGTGGAGAATGCTACGGGCGCAGGCTTAGAGACACGTTTAAGATATTATTTCCCTTTGCTCCTGCCTCGCTACTTACCTGAACAATGAGAACAGGGGCTACAATGCAATGTACGGGGGATACCCAGGGAAGAAGTATCAAGAACTACAAGTATTCAGGTACCGCTAAGACACCAAAAAAGACTGAAAAAAGAGGAACTGGAAAAGCTTATGCATATGTATAGAATTTAAAGTGTTTTAAATAAACATAGCTCTAAAATAATAATTTTCTTTTTCCTTTATTTCCCGGTTGTCGAACACAGATGTGTAACTATTCCAAATTCTCATCCAAATGCACTTAAAGAGAGAAACATCTCCCCTGGATATGAGGAAAGTGATTTGGTTATGCCATTGCTGTCCCTTCCCTTTTTCTTCTTCTCCTATTTTTGCCCTGAATATTCAGCAATTGCCTCTTCTGGCTCCATTTTGCAGCTTTATATTATGACAGATACTGTTCCCCTAATGGCGCTGGGGCTTTCCTGATGTAGGTAAAAGGGATAAGCTGGGCTCACCTTTCTCATAGAAGCTTCTGCATATACAAGGTGCAGGCCAAAAAAAAAAAAAAATTAAAAAAATCTTATTTAAGGACTCCCCTGGATATAGGGCTACTGTCAGTCACGAGAAATGATTGAAAACTCAGGGAAATTTCTGAGCTGATGACCAAGACAGATTATCTTCTGGTTTGTACCACCCCACAAATCTCCGGGATGAAGAATAATGCAAAGGAAGACTAAAGTGCTGAAATGGTCTTAGGGAGGTGTATGAAGTACAGTTAATATCAGCTGTATCTCTTCATGTAACAAGCATGAGACCTTATTTCTGCACTCGCCCCAGGAAATTGAATGGACAATTTTATTTACTAGCAACCAAAACAAAATAATATGGAAATCCTCAAAAATGAAGACTTTACACACATCAACAAACTACAGACAGAAAATCTTGACTATTATGTATTTAAGAGCTTCCAAATCTGCTTTAAATGGTAGACTCAGAGCAGGCTTAAATCATGAGTCACGACCATTACATCCATTTCACCTAAAAATAAAATAATTACACGTATTTTCTGCACTTTTTATTCAGCGTCGACTATTTGCACGATGCCTCTTTCTGCCATTAGCACGTGTCACGTAGGGCTCGGAGCGGACTTACCACATATCCTACCGCGACACTGGAAGAAGTCTCATTGAAACGCAGTACTAGGAAGACTATTTGCTACAGGCGCAGGTGTGCTGCCTTAGGAAAAAGAACTCTCTGCAACACTCCTAAATAAAACTAGATGGGATTGTTGAAAGTCAGATTGTCACACTCTTTTCTCCCCTCTACAGTCCTCCCGGTGACTTCATTTTAAGGCCTTTCTTTAGACCCGAGACTCCCCCTGTATTAGTCTTTATGCTTCGAGCCGTTGCTCGTTAATCCCTTTCTGTACACAGCCCTGGAAATCCTTGCGGAAGGACCCAGATTTAAACAAATGTTTTCAAACACAGCAAAGTAATCTCCGATTTACCTTTTGGTCCTAAGCAAGCAATAGTTGGTCTATAGAGAAACAGACTGATTTAGGTTAGGTTATAAGGTCGACTGGCTAGTAAAGTACAAGCAAGACTTTAAAGAAATTACTATATTTTAAGTATAATATAGTATTAGAATAAATGGTTCACATTAACAAACAAAACAACTGAACATTTATCGTGTTTATGCCCTGAATCCAGGTTCCCCCCCCCCTTTTTTTTTGTTTCATTAAAAATTTCTATCCAATGTAAAGGCTAAATACAGTAATTATGTTTTCTTTTCATTTCCAGTGTATCTATTTCGTGGCAGAAATCCTATTCCACATTTATATAGTACCTAGCAGTTGTACTCAATACACGTACACTTGTGTTCTAAAACAATCCTCAGTAGGCAGCCATGAGCATGGCACGTGCACTATAATCATTTTTGTCCTTTAAATAATTAACCTGCATATAATATCACCATACTTACTAGTGATAATCATGTAATTATTTTCTCATTACAATATTAACAGTAAGGAAATGCTTTGCTTTGGGCACTTCTCAGTTGTGTTACGTCAAACGTTGATGGATTCTTGGGAGCAAAATGCATTACTATGAATCAATAATACTGGTTCAACACAATCCCACTTCTGCTTTTAGACCGCAGTTGAAAAAATAAAGTGTTTCTGCTCAGATATGTCATCAGACTCCCGCATGCCATAATATCTGCAAAGATCAGGAAGGTCAGAGACAGAGGTAGATTGGTGCACTGCCACCTCACCACCAACAGAGGCAATTATCCATCTGAAAATTACTATCGTAACCATTAGTAAGATGACCTTTATTCGAGAAACTACTCCTGAAATCAACTGCTTCTCAGCATGGATAACGTATCAGAATCTGGCCCCCAGCCTCCTCTGTAAGGCTTCTAAAGTGTAACTCATGATTCTCCCTGGCAAACGGCACTATGAAAGTAACAGCGGAGCCGTACAAATACTCTCTCCTTATTTCACATTCTGCAGCCTGGCTTGGTTCAGGTTCATAAAAGCAACATTTGTGTGTAGATCAGGGGTTTCCTCTACATTCTAAGCAAGCAATAACGTCTCCCTTCAACATTACCCCTAATTAGCATGCAAAATTCGATCAGGGAATTCACCAGTGACAGGCAGCTTGCTAGACAGCAGCCATGTTACTCAAAGGAAAGAATTTTTGATACAGAGTAGATTTTAAAACTCAAGTATAAACATGCTGTTGAAGTGATAAATACATTTTATTACTTGAAAAAAGATATTGCCAGATAGCTAAGAGACAGCTTGACAGAGCATTGTTCCTGTACTTGCTTCTGAATCAAGCACTAGATTCAGCAAGCTCAAGGTATCGTTTCTCTCAATTTAATCTACTTCCAGTCGCTAAAAACAGTATGTAAAATTCTAACAGCAAAAATGAAGGAAAAATATGTTAAGATCTAAAGAAAGCACGAAAAAGTAAAAAAGTACAAATATTTCTTGGCATAACATCAATGTACTTCACTTGAATTTGATGGGTAAAGAGTGTGGGTGAAAGTGAAGTCAGAGAAAACTCTGAAAGATACAAAATTATTCTCATTCAATTTTTACAGTTGCAAACTACAAAGCACAGCAACCACAGCCTCTTTTCCATCAAAATTCATCTTGAACCAAAGTTAGAGTGTTCAAATAAAACTGTAAGCGTGAATGCATTAGGGCAAGTGAATGGTCTTCACAAGATCCAGGGCTTGAACCAAATTAAGGTGGTGTAACGTCTCCCCTCGATTAAGATGAAAACTAAATCAGAACCTTACTGAAGTTCTGTAATTGTACTAAATTTCTTTCTACCTTAGAAAAAAAATACTAATGTAGTATCTTCACAGAAAATATGCTTCGTAATTTACATGTTTTTAAAAAGCCATATTTTGCTTTTCAGGACGTTCTGTAGTCAAGTGCCAGATTTCTAATTTAGAGGTTATGGCAGGAAAGAGGGTTTTGTTTGGGTTGGTTTTTTTTCCGATCACAAGACACCTCTTTTGGCAGTGAAAAAGTAGCACAGCCAGCAAAACCACAGTGAAAGTTTTTTTTCCAATTCCAGTAGGAACTGGATTCCAGTCATCAAAATGCATCACATGCATGTTTACAGACATGAAATATTACCGTGAAAGGCTGGAGGTAGCACTTTACAGCTAGAGGCTATCTACAGACTCTGTTGTGCTGAAACTTCAAAAACTGCAGCTTTTTAAAAACTGCATATACAGCAGTCTCACTGTAATTCAGGTTCTTTCATTCCTGCAGCAAATGTCCTTTCATTTCGTCCTTTTGCCACAGACAAGACACTTATCTTACATCAAAAATCTGCATGTCCTTAGTCACATTGTTCTGTAAACCTGATAAAACCTGTTTACGCATTGTCTAAAAAAAAAAAAAAAAAAAAAAATCATCTACAATTTCCACTAAAACCTGCATTTTTTTGCCCGATTTTTAAAAGGCGTATTTACTTTGCATCAGCTCCAGAATCAGAAAGACTGCACCTGCGGCGTCACAGCACGGCGTCAATCCAAGTCCAGCTGAAAAGCAGGAGTAAGTGGTTCAAGTACCGTGCTTTCAGACCCAAACCAGGATCTTTATCTGCTGCACTGACATTTGGTTGGGATCTCTGCCATATATTCTACTGTACAACACAGAGAACAGAAACCCTCTTGGGTTTTTTTTTAATCATCATTAGGGGCAATTTTATATGAATGATAGTAACCAAAGTGAATCACTTATCAGCTCCCTCCCCTCTAAGTTTAACTGACCCCGCTAAGGGTGTTAACACAGGCACCTAATTACGTTCAAATTACATTTGCTAACGTACATGACTGACGTGAATAAGTACATACGCTTACAACAGGCAAGTGAGCAGAAAGTAAAGCTAAGCAGGAGGACATATCTTAGTCCTCTTGGGTTTTTTTAATCATCATTAGGGGCAATTTTATATGAATGATAGTAACCAAAGTGAATCACTTTTTTCAAAACCTAAAAAAACCTTTTTCCCCTTTTTTAAAAAAAAAAAAAAAAAAAATCAATCATCTACAATTTCCACTAAAACCTGCATTTTTTTGCCCGATTTTTAAAAGGCGTATTTACTTTGCATCAGCTCCAGAATCAGAAAGACTGCACCTGCGGCGTCACAGCACGGCGTCAATCCAAGTCCAGCTGAAAAGCAGGAGTAAGTGGTTCAAGTACCGTGCTTTCAGACCCAAACCAGGATCTTTATCTGCTGCAATCATCTACAATTTCCACTAAAACCTGCATTTTTTTGCCCGATTTTTAAAAGGCGTATTTACTTTGCATCAGCTCCAGAATCAGAAAGACTGCACCTGCGGCGTCACAGCACGGCGTCAATCCAAGTCCAGCTGAAAAGCAGGAGTAAGTGGTTCAAGTACCGTGCTTTCAGACCCAAACCAGGATCTTTATCTGCTGCACTGACATTTGGTTGGGATCTCTGCCATATATTCTACTGTACAACACAGAGAACAGAAACCCTCTTGGGTTTTTTTTTAATCATCATTAGGGGCAATTTTATATGAATGATAGTAACCAAAGTGAATCACTTATCAGCTCCCTCCCCTCTAAGTTTAACTGACCCCGCTAAGGGTGTTAACACAGGCACCTAATTACGTTCAAATTACATTTGCTAACGTACATGACTGACGTGAATAAGTACATACGCTTACAACAGGGAAGTGAGCAGAAAGTAAAGCTAAGCAGGAGGACATATCTTAGTAGGAGGCAACTCATACAAAATCAAAAGAAAGTAAGGGAAACCCATGCAGCTAGACTGGCAGTATCGCCTCCTATTTCCACGATACTCTGCCTTCATAATGTCATCGTAACAAAAAGTTAATGGAGTCGCTGAAACAGGTCACAGCTGAGACACGCTCAGAGGGCTGTGAAGCACCAAGCCATGGGGTTAACGACCCTCTGGGCAAGGCGGCTGAGCGGAGACAAGAGCTGGTTGTCACTGTCAGGGTCCGGAATGCAGAGCGTGACCAGTGTTTATACGGGTATTTGCTCTGCCTCGGCAGAAGCAAAGCTTGCTACGGTCACCCCATCGTCTCACTTACTGTCTCACAGACAGATGTTCCTTTCAAGTGATGCAACTGGCTACAGTGGCTTACTGTTTGCCACGCCTGGCAATGCCAGATGCTCTGCCACCAATTTAGTGAAGAAGGGAAGGAGTTTAACTGCCGCTTGGCTAGTTGCTATGGATGGTAACTAAGTGACAGCTCGGTGAAGTAGAAACTTGAATGAATGAAGTAGCTGTGACGCAGAGGCTGGGGGGGAAGCAGGCAGGAGATGGGGGCACCCCACGATGGCTAGTCCAGCACAGGGCACTGGGCGAGGAATGAAAGACTGTAACTGGTGAGGCACCTTTAGGAGGGTATTTCTTTCTCCTGGCATAGCATTATTCCCGTCCTCTGTTTACAGGCAGAAATGTTCCCTCTGGATACAGGCAGTTTTTAAGTTGGCTTTCAGGAGTCAATTCAGAAATTAAACGTTTGACGCAGCTGGTTAGTTCTGCTTTCCTGAACCTTGTTCCCCAAAGAAATTTAGTTTAAATGATGGCAAATAAGACTACTTTGTGTAAACAGTGAAACCTGACAGATGTCCAGTTACAGGTTTCAGTGCGACAGAGTTTCATAATGTTTTCAGACTCTGGACCAGATGTAAGTAGCAGCACTGACTCACCAATGTCTCTCTTTTCAGCCCCATAAATGCAGTTGTCAATATATCAATTACTTACATTAAAGTATTTAGATTTTTTTTATTGTGATTAATGCAGTGTTTTGTTCCTTTCGGGAAACTGGAAATTATATATACACTTTACCTGTCACTAACCTTTCGCAATTGATTTTTTCCGCTCTTCAAATGTATCACAGGTAGAGGTTATATTAAATTAGAGCAAGATCTTTGTAGCCTGTTAGCAAACACAATTTTAGAGCTTTATAGGTTAGTCCCTGAAAGGCAAGCACCAAAACTAATATTACATTATCGCTCTTTGGAACAAACTGCTCCACACAATAAGGAGCAATACAAGAAAGACAGAAATTGAAGTTGTCCCCTCTTAAATCCAGCCAATGAACTTTGACAAACTTTCTACATGGGAGTGAGGAGAGCATCTCTCAGTTCATTTATGTTTCACTCTCAGTCAAGGCTGCTGCACCTCCTTCTGCCTGAATTTTAGACCAGGCAAGACATAAAGCTTTAAAATGCGTTGCGTAAACGGAGAGCGGAGGAAGGTGTTTGGGCTGCCCAGTTGCAGCTGCACTTCACAATAACCAGTTCATGATAAAACAGTCAGCACTCCCCACCTGCTTTTTCTCCCCCTTCTCTTCTCTTCCAAACAATTTCACTTTCTTGATGAAAGTACGTTTCATTATCCTTTCCTTCAAGGCTGATCCTTCATCGTTCCACTGTCTCTGCTACCCAGCAGCGCTCACTAAACAATGCTCTTTCGAGAGAGCTTGAAAGAGCAATGAGTTCAGGTATGGCACTACACATTAAAGGAGACAGCTCTATCCCAGGACAGAATGCGACTTCAGTCTTGACTTTGCTCAGTCTCAGCCAAGCAGCAGAAATGCAGATGGACACACAGGATACTCTGAGGTACATCCACCCTACATGTTCCCATCTTCAGGCGGAACTGGAAGGAAGAGGTGATGCAACCCTGCGAATGAGACTGTAACCCTAAGACTCTCCAGAAATTGCCTTCCGCCTAAATCACAGACTTATAAAATCATACATTATTTATTGTACCACTGAGGACTACATTATTTTAACAATGAAGAAACGCCATTCAAGCAGTGACAGCCGTTATGCAATAGGATGCACAATCAGCAGAGACTCCTGAGAAATCAACACAAGTGGTTTTAGGAGGAACGGTTCGGATCACTTCCTTAATGAAAAGACCGCCTGAAAAGCTCTTCCATGTGTCATAATCAGGGCGTGTTTCCTTAATATTAAAAATATAAGAAAATGTTATCATTTTCAATAAGCATGGGTTTCCAGACAAAAATCGTATCAACAATTCACCCAATAGCTGCAATATGAAGAAAGAGGTGATAATCCAACAGCAAGGCAATCTCTAAACCGTTCCATTATAATCATAACCTTTGGAGACAGAAAACCTTTTAATTTGCTATGAAAATCTAATGGTGCTTACTGTGGGGCAATGAAAAGGCAACGTAGTTCAACTTCAACGTATTTCTATCGTCTCCTCTCGAAAGAAAAGCTCTCCCTGATAAAACCAAGAGGTAAAGGCTTTTTGGAGTCTAAAGCCACTTTGAAGTTTGCCACTGTGTACCATCAAGTATGCAGTAGTCATCCACCAGGACGTTAGAAAGTTAAATTTAGGTTGTTAAGTGCGAAGACCCTGCTCTCACGTATGCCTGTGCATGCCGGTGCAGCACACAGCACGATGACATTCCATCCCTGATAAATAGTGACACAAAATCATGCAGCACACTCTGCAGACTCCGAAAAAAAAGTATCTTAAATCGATATGCATTCGTTGCTCTCATATATGAGCAGCGTGTAGATTTTAAAACTCTCTTCAGTGGTACAGATGGAGTTCGGTTTGGAAAAGCAAGAAGCAATCTGTGTTCCAAATTTCTTTTCCATAGGTGTGGGAGAAAAATGTACTTAGCAAACACTATTGCTTTCTTAGACAATTTCAGAGAGCTTGTACATGAAGGTATGTTTATTTATTCAATAAATACAAGAACATATCTAGAACTCAGTTTCCTTTGGAAATACATTCTTTTGTAACACCTTAGCAAAATGGGACAATTTGGCAAGCATTGTTCTGAGCTCAAATCACAACATAGACTTTAGGTATTTTCAATTAGAGAAGACATTAAGAATTCAATAAATACAACAAAACGGGGGTTTTTTTCTGAACCAGTTGGAAAATTCTATACAGTTACAATAACTGTATTATCTAAAATAGAAATGCTGAATAATCATGAATTCTGTATTTTACTTTCCAAAATCAAAGGGCAAAGTATCATCCCACATTTTGTAGTTGTATTGGTTACAGTCGATTTTTGACTTTGAGGCTACAACGTTGTAAAATAAAACTAGCGGCAGCTTCTTACTTCACCTCATTATAAAATAAAACCAAATGCTTGATAAATATACTATTAATATCACTAATTCACTCTCTTTTTCTAACAGCGCTCCTGAATACATATAATATGGATGACATGAAACACGACCTCAAGAAGACACATATGTTTACATTATGGAGACACACATTTACATTTACACTCCAAAACTTTATTAAAAAGTAATCACTTTTGAAGTTGAGATGTAATACTTCTAATTAGAAATATGTCAGAAGCGAATTACTATTTTGAGAAGTTCATAGTTGTGTAATATTTTGTACACATAATAAGATAATAATGTTTTTGTTGAAAATATATCAGAACCGAAAGGTTTTATTTGATAAAATAAAATTAATTGAGAAAATTAATTTTATCAGTTTGAAGCTTTATTTCAGGTATCACATTTTCAAGTTTCAGTAAAACTGAAATAAGATGAATAAGATACACATAGAATAAAGAAAAGCAGTAAAATTTAATATTTTTTTCTTTAAATAAAAGTCAGGAAAGATTTATATTAAGCGCAGAAATAACCCACATTCTCTACCAGGACAATAAAATGCTGGCAATTTTCCTATATTACTCTATAGTAACGTTATGAAAGAATATAAGTAGAAAAATCGTACTCAGCATTGTCATACATGCTTCTTTCCTGGACAGAAAAGAATTCTTAACAATTTTAATTATATAATGTAATACCAGCTTAATATTATGCATTTTAAAAGGAGCTAACTTTGTACATTAATATATCTGATGTCCAGCAGATGGCAAAATATCAGCAACCATGACCTTTAATCTTCTTGAAACTTGCTTAATTTAAACCCCAAAGTATGGGGTTTTTTCCTTTTTCTTTCTAGTCTCCACTTTCTATTTCATCGGATAGCAGGATTAGCTTTACCTTTTGGATGTTTTCTGTGTGTTATCTGCTTGAAAGACAATTTCATCTTCATCAGTTCTTGATACAACAAAGCACAATAATGTTACTATCCTTTAAATAGTCCTTTGAAGACAGTTTCTTCACCACTGAAATTTTTTTCTCCAAAAGCATGCTGCTGCTACTGTTCCCAAATTTGCCAGCACATGTTAGCATACTGTGTACTAAAATCTCTTAGCAACAATATCTTAGTGTCTAACATTTTCCTTCTTCCAACTATGATTCACGGAGCCATCTGTAGTCAGATATTGACATGCAGTATCTTAAAATAGATACCTTACATTTGCTCAACAACTAGTTTTAGCATCTGAAAATATAAATTATGGGAAAGGGCCAATATTTCTTTGAGGCTCTTCATCATTCCCTTGATCATTTTAGCACTGTTTAAACAAAGGCTTGCCACGATCACTTCGCCTTAGTATTAAGGTCAAAGTATTCATGCTTTCCGCAGCGCAGCAAGTAGACAGCTCCGCTGAGTTGGCTGCAGTCCCTTACGTAAGCCCTCCAAGCAATCTCGACGGCTTCCCAGGTGAGGACCACCCCACACTGGTACCCTGGCTATTTTTTAAGAGTAACTGAAGACTAGGTTTTTAAACTTCAAGTATTGCTACATGCAGCGCTAAGATCTAGGCATTTTTCACACCCTTGGAGCCTGAGCCTCGTGGAAAGTGCCCTACAATGGGTGGGACAAGGTCAATGTCTCGGCTGGGCAATGACAAAGAGACTTCTGCAGCAGCGGCTACTGTAGGAAACGCAACAATGTTTTTGAGCAATTAATATTTTAAAAATAAGCAAATATACCACAACATGCATCCAAATACACAATACGTATTTAACTGGGTATCAAAAAAGTACACTGCAAGCGTAACAGTGCTGGCACACTTTCATTGCTAAAATGCTAGTTTTGCTTACAAGAGATTTTACAGCCCCTGTGGGTCTTCTGAAATACACTCAGTAGCCACGAAACAGTGCCAGAGCTGACTAGCTTAGTGAATTCAAGTCAAAATTAAGAGAAGGCTATCACACTGAATGACCTCCTTTTAGTCTCTTTATGTCCTGCAGCGCTGTCTTAGCAGGACTCTATACTGGACCGACACCTAAAATGCCTCTAGGCAGCCTTGTTCATTTTCCACTAACCTTACTATGATTTAAAAAGTAGAACTTATATTTTATTTTACACTGTCCTTTCATGAACATGCACAACGGCGTTCTTAAAACTTAACTACTCTTATTCATGAATAAGCCATGACTGAATACCTTCAGATTAAACTAAGCCTGCACGGACACCAAGATAAAAAAATGTAAGTCCTTTCTTCACAACATGCAAGCAAATCACTTCTAAATCATCTCACTCTCTCGGCTTTGAAATGCAAACTTAACTCCTATGACAAAAGGATCCGTTGTTATGCAAGAACCAGCAGCCAGAAAGTGTTGAACTGAATACGCGGGCAAGTCGATTAAAGTTACCAGGAAAGATGTCAGGAAGCAAAAAAGGAACATGCAGGCAAATTCATCCCAGGCACAACTTTGCTGCTTCACGGCGTTCTTTTATTTCCTCCTGGTTCTTTAGATGAGAAAGAACTAAGATTTTTAGGTTACCCTACTTTGTACAGATTGTGTTAAGCCTCCTCCACGGTCACTGCATGTATTGGGAAATTTAATGTTTATTTCTATTTTAAAAGTAGAGAAAAAAATTACATCTTCTTTCTGCTTCTCTACTAAAATGCCACCTAGCAAGTCACTCTCAAGTAAGATGCGTTTTTCTACACTTGTGTTTTAATAATTAATATGGAAAAGAAAAAGCAGTGTGATACACGCACATTTACAATTACAGACTCATTCCACGGGAAAATCTAGCTCAAGCTGGAAAGAGCCATCAAAAGCCAGTTACTACATAATCCTTATTACTGCTACATGGGCGAGCAGCAATTTCAAAGGAGTATTTACTAAAAGCAGATAACGCCAGGTTGCAGCATCAGATGAATCAGATAAGACACAGCCAGTAATAAAATTGACTTAATTTTCTCCCTTCCCCCCCCAAATAATATGCTAAATCAAAAAGCCATGAAATGCAACCTTCTTCAGCAGAACTCTTTTAGTAAAAGACTGAGCAAGTGTGCTATTTGCTAGATTTTGCTTTCCTTGACATTACAGTAAATGTCGGGTTAAACAGAAAAATTAGCTAGTGTGTATAGGTCTGTGCTGCTGTAGGGTAAAAACCTTCACCTCTGAAGGCAGTCCTACCTCGTAGAAAAGCCAAAATGTGCTATATTAGCAGCTTCTTCCCCAAACACTTTCAGAAAAATGTCTTCCTACTCACAGCAGGCAGTAGATACTGCCCACTATTTCACAGTAAAAACTGTTCACGGGATTCAATTCTGCAAACACTTAATAATACAGTGTTGCTTAAACCGCTAAGCCGAATGGCTGAAAATGCTTTTTGAAAGCCCTTAGGATAAAATGCGTCAGGTTAATAGAATACTATGATTATTTTACCTAATACATTTGGTGGATTCGTTCCAAACTCTGTGGGTTAACTATAATAAAACCTTTGGAAACAGCAGTCTAGTAAAAGTCAATGCCAATAACATACTCTGACGAAGACGGATACGGGACAGCAGTGTATGCCAACTGCTATTCACGAATGTTCTCTCCAAACGGCAATGCAAGAAGATGCTAAGTCTATCCTCGAGGCATAGATCCTCCATTTTCATAAGCAACAAGAACTCACTCGGATATTGCCAGAAATGAACACTGAATAACCTGTACAGTCATGCAAAAGCAAGAGATCATGCGACCACGTCACCTGTCCATCATAACTATGATCATTAATCCGTACTTGCAGGCCTGAAGTGCCCACGAGTCCCACTCACAGGTTGTGCTCAGCACTGCACGGACACAAAATAAAAATATCATCGTTGCCCAGAAATGCAAGTGTAAGTTCACAGAATCATAGAATAGTTTGGGCTGGAAGGGACCTCTAAAGGTCATCTAGTCCAACCCCCCTGCCGTGGGCAGGGACAGCTTCAACTAGATCAGGTTCCCCAGAGCCCCGTCCAACCTGACCTTGAATGTTTCCAGGGATGGGGCATCCACCACCTCTCGGGGCAACCTGGGCCAGTGCTTCACCACCCTCAGCGTAAAACATGTCCACCTTAGATCTAGTCTGAAGTTGTGGCAATCCGTTTGGACACAAGCAGACAGAGGAACACAGGAGAACAGCAGGACACGGTTGGGCATCCTGGTCATCATGGCAGAAGCAGCCTCAGCACAAAAGGTGGATTACAGTTTCTCCGATATTTCTGGTTCATTAGTATTGACTAATTCAATCAGTGTCGCTAAAGCTATTACACACATAATAGCGGCACACAAAATGTAATAAGGTATTACATTTTATAGAGAAACTGAATGGTATTAATATCTCAAAATAGCACAGTTTAACAATAAGAAAAATTTAAATGTAGCAGATTACCACAAGCGTCCTTACCTATGGTTCGTGAAACAAATTTCCCATAAGGTTTAACCTTCTTATACCACACATACAGGTACAGGAATCAGAAATTCACAAAAGAACAACATCTCTCATCTCTCCCGGAGCAGAGTCTGATATAATATACTTTTCTGCCAGAACACTGAGGAAAAAAAAATACTGGATATCTGTCACTGTCTAGATGTTTATACAGTGCCTATCATTTCCATTTCAATACATGTAAAACCCTGGCAACAATGCACTACAAATAAATGGACATTTTATATTAATCTTGTTCATATAGCACCCATCTTAGGACTAATGGGGTTTTTTTGGTGTCTTAGAGACACAACATTTATTTTTCCCAAATTTGCTCTAAACCAATAAAAATACAAAAACTTATTCTGGTAGACACAACAATGAAGTAAAGTGTTTCCAATGACAAGATTTACCATGTTCTTTATAGCTACAGAAAAAAACACGCACAGTTGTCACAGCTGACCTTTTTACAAGGATAAGACATGCTATGTGTGACTGCTCAGTTACGATCAGGCTATTTAAGAACTTACCCTTGCTGCCTTCTCTTCTAGGATACAGTATAAATAAAATCACAGGAGCAATATTCAATCTTGCTATCAAAAGCCTATAATTAAATTAAGATTATACAAATCTCCATTGCCTCTTGCAACTTCACCCACGGCAACTAATGGCGTCTGAATCACACACGAGCCTTTCTTACACTGAGGCAAGAACTGGTAGTGACCCTTCCAATTTAGTTTGCTTAATGTGTTCCCTTTTATAACCTAGTTTCGGTTGCTTCTGAGCTTTTGGAAGTTTATCCATTTGGTGGAAAAACAAACAGATTGGCTCCTAGCTACCTCAGAGACACTCTGTTTCTCCCAGGGAAATCCTGCTGCATGTGAGAACACCTGAGGCATTTCAGCTGGGCACCCCTGTCTGAGCAGGGAGAGAAAGCGCAAAGGGGAACAAAAAAAAGGGTCTCGGATCATTTACATGGAGCACAATACAAAAGACGGTCTCATGGACACTCCTTCACAAGTGCAGCAACAACAGCTTTTTTTAAAAAAAGACACATTCTGCAGTAAGGATTTTTAGCATCTCCAAGTGGGGCAATATTTTGCCCTTCTCAATAAAAGATAGTTCTATCATTTCATTTCTTTATGTTTTACCATATTACTTCCATTTGTCTGCTTTTCTGAAAAAGGACAGGGGTTAAGACAAAGGTTAGGAGTGATCAGCCAGCACTATGCAAACCATCACTGGGTCACGGCGAATGAATTTTAACCCCATTCTGTATCCACATGTATTTTTCTGCTCCTGTATCTCTTACTATATGCAGCCCCTATCAAGCCAAGTGACAGTATTCGTGAAAGCCCCTTAGGCTGAGGTCCGAATTTTCAAAAGTAGCTGCAATATCTTCAGAAGTAGTTGAGGCAGAAGCATCTTTGCTGTCTCGTGTTTTCAGCAAGGGTATTACATTCTGCTTTGTTATCTTCTTGTCACCGGCTGTATAATGAACCAAATATTGACTTTTGGTAACTGTACTTCATGTGCCAGTGAGGAGAAGCATCTGCCTAACAGTTTGTCAATACTTCAAAGTTGACAGTAGCAGGAAATCTGCTGACACTCGAGGTCACCTCTAACTTGCCATCAAGCACTTTCCTGTTGGAAGTGTTACTTAGAATCATAGAATCATTAAGGCTGGAAAAGACCTCTAAGATCATCGAGTCCAACCGTTGGCCCAAC
>NW_008794281.1:1791811-1839737 GCF_000699145.1 Aptenodytes forsteri
CCTACTCCTGCTGGCCACACTATTTCTGATACAGGCCAGGATGCCATTGGCCTTCTTGGCCGCCCGGGCACACTGCCGGCTCCTGGTCAGCCGGCTGTCGACCAGCACCCCCAGGAACATACTTGGAACAGTATCTTGTATCTCTACTATTCTCAGGAATATTTTCATTTGGCAACTTTTCCCCTAATACCCTAACAGATAACGTATCAGCACCACGAAGGCATAAATATACCCAAGGTGACGTGTGTAATTCCCAAAAAGCCTTTTTCTCAAATGAGAACGTGTGTTCCTCTGTATAAATAGCACTTCAAGGTAAGTGATGAGAAAACATATAATAACTAATCATTGTTTGTACCTGGATATATCACCATGACACCCCTCTTTTTTTTTAAATTTTTAATTTTCATTACGTCTTTTTAACAAATTATGTTGAGTATGCCTACATATGTACATACTAACACACTTTTTTATTTTTAAAGGAAAAATCCATAGTTTGTTCTGGTATGGTCACTTGTATAGATTTAAAAATACTAAATGCAACTCTTACTAATACTTCTATGTCTCAGTCTTAAAAAGCCAGTCTGTAGAATTTTTTTATTATACTTATTCTAGTACTTCTGGGGTTTTCACATGATTAAAACCTTAAATCTTTTCCTATCAAGATCTAAATATCACAAATAATGAGTAAGTGCAAATTAGACTGTACACTCTTCCATGACACAGAGTCCTTTACCTATTATTTCCGTACTGCAAAACACAACATAACTGATCAACACAAGCAGTGACCTAACATAAAAAAAAAATAAAACCACCAAAGCAAGGATGAATTAATTCCATTATCTGACTCAAATCAGGACAAAAACTGGAAAAAGCTGCATGTCTGACTAAAGGCAGAATGCATCATGAGAAAAGAGCTACATTTTTTGCCAATAATACACAATATTCAACGATGCATTCTTCACACAGGTGCTTCAGAAAAGGAATTAGGATGAAAATAAATACTTGGCAAAAACAAAGTCCTTGTGTAATTTATATGCTCCATTAACACAACAGTTACACATTTTAACATCAAGAGAGAAAACATTACTTCATATTTGTAAAGATGCCCTTTTGAAGCACCGGACAGAGATTTTCAGTTTTAAAGTTAGCTTTCTCACACTTTCACCCTTTCAAAAATAAGTCAGAGACAAAATATACCTGAGAAAAACTTCTTGCCCTTTGCCTGCAAATTTCACCAAAAAGATGAAATTCAACATTATAATGAACTAAATCAAAATTGGGGTTTGGGAAGCCATTGTAGCGATATGCTGGGTAATAAACAAGATGAATTTTTTACAAACCACTAGCAGGGCTGGGAGCATTGCACGCACGTCCACCTTGTGACAGCCCCATCCTCCCTGGCCTCCCAGCTCAGCCGTTCCAACCCGAGGCTTCCTCCCCAGCACCGCTACCCAAGCAAGACTCCCTTTTCACACTACTTTACTTTTTAAAGTCCCAATTGCCCTCTAATCTGAATTTCTTTCTCCTCTGCCCTTGACAATTAAAAAATCTCCCCAAGACCCTTATGAGTCTTGGTCTTGCTCCATTCACTCTTTGGGGCTCGGGCTCCCAGCCGGTCTCGTACTTTCTCACCCATCTCCAAGCTCAATGTTTGCTTACCCATGCCCGATTGCGCCTGCCTATATTCCCCCCAGCCGGCTTAGCTTCCAAAATACGTAGTCTGGTTTTGGAGCCCCTGTATCTGAGTCAGACTGCAAACCGGTTTACACTGCCACGTTATTAACATGGAGATCACCGACAGCATGCAGGGCAATTAAAGAAAACAAAACAAAACAACATAACACAACAGGGGAGACGGGGCAAGGAGAGGTGGGTCAACAGAGTTTTTCAGTATGAGCAAAACAACACATGTTTTCCCTCACTCATACTCCGAAATAGCTGAATCATTTTGTTTTTCCGAACAATGCCGCCTGAGATACCAGGCATGGAAAATTTCATTTCAAATGATTCAAATCTGGCAAGAATATGAGCAATTGAAAATAGATGTACAGCCAACAAACTGAGAGGAACAATTCTACCTGCAGTGGACCTGGAAGATTGCTGCTCCTCCTGCCATCTATGTAACATAAGCGCATTAATAACCCATGCTGATTTGGGATAGCAATGGTCAATAACGAGGTACATCTGAGAGAGAAATCATTCTCAGGTACAGTTCTGCCATTAGAAGGTGTCACTAAATGGCACCTCAGAATAGTTCTTCTGTATACTTGAACATGTAAGCTTCAAAAACACTGACTAATTATTAGCTCTATTAGCTCTAAGCTTGAAAGTGCTTTACAGCCCATATGAAAACATACAAATTATTTGTATAGAGCTTCTGCTCACTAAAAGAAAAAGGAAAAACACGATAAACAAGGTGTATGTTGATTTTAACTTACACAACAGAATTTCAACAGCTTGTAAACACTGCAAAACTCTGATATTTCTGAGTTACTGGATTAATATCTGCCAGATAGGTAAGAAATTATTTTACATTAATCTAGGAGCACATAAAATATCAACGTCTATGGACGTTGATAGGATATCATGGCTTTTCTGAAAGGATATTTTGGGAGGTTTTACTAATAAAATAGAAACTGTAACATCAAAAAAAACCCTAAAACCACTGGAAATTTTAAAGCTAACCTATAGCTGGAACAGAAGTCACAGTTCAGCATTTCATAAGCCAGTATATGAGAGCTGTAAATCGATGTACTGTATATGCTGGTGGCAAACATCATGTTTTGGCAAGCTCTACGAATGGTTATGGAGGCATCAGCAGTGCTTCCAGCAGGCATGGCTGAGGGCACGTCCGAGCTCAGCGCTACGAATGAAAGCACAGACCTGCTCCGATTTTAGTTACTTCAAAAGAAAAAGGGCCAAGCACAATGTATGTAACGCTGTATTATTAGCTAGCACTTGCAGCTCTGTAAGGCCAACTTTTTTTTCCATCTGTTAGCACAGAATAATTAGTGTATAAGATACTTAGATTACCCAGCCAAGACAGGATGGATAAGTGATTAATAAACAGAATTGGCAATATAGTATAATCATGTGGCACAGGTTTCATCTTAACTCTAATCGTTAATCAGCCTTTAACCGAAATGCACAGTACACAAAAAATTCTCACACTTAGACCGAGGACGGTGATGCAGGAATTGCCCTAATCTTCTTGGAACACACACGGGGAAGACGGAGGGAGGAGATTCACCCCACATCCATACAAGTATTAATACTTATTAGCAGGGGGGGACCCCACAAAAAACACACAGAGAAATTTGTGCTGACCCATATTGGGTTATTGCAGAGTACATCCTATCAGCAGCACAATCTATTAAGGTTGACAGTCACAGACAGACTTTCGGCTCTGGATGACATCAACTGTACTCAACACTGATTACTAACTTAATGGACCCCACTAATCAGTCAGGATGAAACACATTCCTTCAAAGGCAGCTAATGAAAGCTTACGTGCTCAACTGGGAAATACAGGCAAGCTTTTTTGTGGCCTCGACGCCTGGCAATGCCATTCCAGCACTAACTCTGCTAGACACTGAAAAGGCGAAAAGGACAGCCAGATCCCAGGCAGGGATGGGCACACAGTGTGGGATACCTGCATTAAGTGGCAGGGAGTTCAGCCCAGACTAGTTTTCCTTCCATTTGATCCGGTAAACCCATGCTTGTTTTAATAAGCACTGTGATTTGGTAAGAAGTAAACGCATGCACATCTTTTTTTTGGTAATAAAATTACACTACATTCATTGGACACAAATGCTAGATACACACTCTGCTGCTTATTTTCAACAAAATAAATAAAGCTTTGGCAGGCCTTGAAAGCAACACACAAATTTCTCCATGTCTGGATACTTCTGCTTTACAGAATAGCACAGTTTTCACATCAACTATTTTTTAAGCAGCAATTCAAAAGGATCATCCTTTTAGATTTCTGAGAAAAGAACGTAACGGGGGTTACTCAAAGGAATAGATGCTGCAGCTACAACCATTCTCATTATGTACATATGAGATGCTTCGGTGTTCCTTGCTACTGATTACATGAGTAAACATTGTTAGTATGCAAAATCCTATTAACTCAAGGGGATTCTGCATAATTTTATAACAACTCCACTTGTGGTGTCTGATCGACTGGGTCAGCAACAGACAGATGGCAAGGAATTAATTCTAATGCCGCTTTATTGCAGTGCTGGTGTCAGGGTTTTCTCTACTCACTGCATTCGGACAAACTAGAGCTTTTCCTACCTTCCCTACACCTAAAAGTAACACACCGTGGAGTAAAAAGATGGGAAGTAATTTCCTTTTTTTAAGTATGTGGATCTAGAAAGGATAAAGCAAAGCCAACCTAATTGTCAGTCCTTCTGTCTGTACTAGGGGGAGAGTGACCAGTCAAAAGCCCAACCGTCAGAAGTGTTAACATATAATAAACGATAACAAATAGGATTTTATTCCACAGGGACGGGAGATAGTTCACCGGTCAAGTAAGTGCACTTCCACAGCTACACCCTTCCCTTGAAATTATTTCTTCTGTCTCCTGTGCTCTCTTGATTTTTAGTTTTGGCTAGTCATCCTTCACTTCTTGAAGCCCTACAACTATCAGCACTAGCTTTTACAAATATTTTCTTTTCTGCCTTTTTCCCCTGTGTTTTCCTGTTCTAAGAGGAAGAACAAGAACGTTGCAGCAGTCAGCACAAAGAGGAAGACAAATGGAAACTATTCTACTTGCCATTTACCCTCCCCACATAAAACCCTAAAACAAAAAGAAAAGTTAATCTCAAAGATGTAAAGTAATAAAATACTCTAATCACTCAAAGTAAAGAGATGACACTGGAACCCATCCCTCCAATAATTAGGGTTTTCTCTTATTCCTTTTTTTAATCACTCCATAATTCTAAGGTGCAGTGATAAGTATTACCTAGTACTTAGTGAATTTGTGCTTAGCATATATTTAGATGGCAAACTATTAGCAGTCCGAAAATGGTGCCTAAAATTAAATTATTAATGCACTGTTTCCCCAATTTTGGGAAAACGGTCCCAAAAGTAAACAATGATCTGGCTGGGATTTGCAGGCAGAACTCTTAAGCTCTTGAGATACGCAACTTACATCCAGAAAACCTTCAAAATAGAGAGATAATTAAACTGATATGGAAATATTTGGCTGAGTATTTTTTAAAAGCCTGAAACTCAGAGGTGTTATCTACACGTAATCTTTGGGGAGCCAACTCAGAGACCCACATGGACATAGTTAATATTCCCATTATTTCAAAGCATGAGAGAAAAGGCAGTCTTCCTTGAATCCTATGCCAGCATTATCCAAAGCGGGTCAAGGATGTAATGGGAAAGATACAACAAGCAAAGGTAAATCAGGATTTCTTTTGGTTGAAAGACTACTTGGTTTTGGGAAATAGCCCCCTCACGTTTCACAACTGGACAGTTCCTTTTAATGGTACTGTGCCACCATTCTTCCAGAAGCACTATTTTCTGTAACTTGAAAAAAATTCTTTCTGCTCCTTTTTCTTAAAGCATTACAGCTTTCGTCCCTATTTCTCACGTGTCAATTTGCATTATGAATGTTTCTCTGAAATCCAGGCTAATTAAGACTGCTTCAGAAATAAGGGCTTAAGGTTGTCAGGCATACCTGACAACCCTGTCTTTGGACAAACAATTTCCTTCCATTTGGATTTTTAATTAAGCTTTCTGAAAGTACTTTAATATAAGAAAATGGTGAAAAAAACATCTAGTCAGTTTTGACTAATCCAAAGAAAGACTTCATTTTCTTTTGGAGACATAGATGACAGCTTCAACTTTTACCACTGACAGGGCATTAAATCAACCCCACCCCTGAAACTTAGCCCAGCTCTTTGGCCTCACATCCAAGGAAGGACGAGCTTCTTTCTGGCTAAGTCAACAGGGGCCAAGCAAAGCTTAGCTGCCCAGTCACTCCGTGGATCCCTCTTACATGGGACTGCAGATAATCACAAAGCAAAGTACATCTGACCACAGGACACCAATGACTTCGTGTTTTGTCATCAACAGCTCATATAATTCTCAAACTCATTGACAGTGTCACCAGAACAGCTAAGGCTGGGTGTGTTTTTCTCTCATTCCTGATTATTCCAGGACATCTTCACTTATTGCATTACACAAAAGCCACAGTTTCCAAAATGATAGTTATCTTACTCTACAGCTGTTTTCAGCCTTGTGCAGTGTCACTTCTCCACAAAGCCAAGTTCACGTGAGAATTTCTTGCAAATATTTCTGGGGGGCACGGGGAAGGGGTATTTCTTTTTTACCTGAAATGGAGACTGGCTGGGGGGGGGCTTAATCTCCTTGTTGGCTCCTCGGAACAGCAGCACTCTTGCACAACTCTCCTGAAAATGGTAAAAGAGTAAACTTGTTAGTAAGGGTCTTTAGTTACTAAAGAGACATTGTGGCTATGAGATGTGTTGCTCTTTGGTATATATTTCCTTAGATAAGAAGTAAACAAAATAAATAAATAATCTGAGAAATTAAGTTATTAAAATAGTACTTCAAATATGACAAGGCTTTAGGCGCTTTAGCAGTGTGTTAGAGTAGAAACAATACGCAACTGTAAAAAAATGTAGAGGAACGCGAGAGGGTAACATCATCTTAAATTTTTAAGAAACTGTACTGTGGAAATTCCATACTTGACAAATCAGTTTTTGCAGAAAATGTGTTAGTTCAAAATGAAATTTGACTAAATTGCTAAGAATTAAACAAAGCAGTTTTACCACTTGCGTGCACTTATTTTGGTTTTTTTCAACCTATCTTCAATTTTAAACATTTAATGTATGATTATTTTTTTTAATGTACCTGAAATTATTTGGTCTGGCTATACACACTGCACTGACCAGTCTTACCTTCTCTTTTTTTCCCCCTAAAAAAATACTAACAGTTACAGCGCAAACCCAATACAGCTCTTCTAACAGGAGAAAAGTACGGCTTCAGGCCCTCTAAACTGAGGGAATCTGCAAACGAAATCCCTTAAAAACTATTTTTTGGACCGACACAGTGTATTGCTTAAGCCACTACTCTGCGTTGCTGTAAAATATGACTGACCACAACCTGCTAGAAATCCTCTGCGGTTCTGGCACGGTTCTCAGAATACTAGACTTTTTGATGACCCATATATAGGCTGTATTTCCTACCCATCATCTTTAATGTTCATCTTAGGACCTTATGCAAACCAGTTCACATTTCAAAATGCTTTTCTGTTTCCTCATCATAAATATTTCTATTAATTTTCTTGTGCTTTCCAGATTTCTTGTCATGTTGTGTTATGGAGTTCTAGCTAACGAGGTATTCCAATGTGCTACCTTTCACTTTTAACAGTAAATTTGCAGCCAGAGAAAACAATCGTATAATTTAGCTATTTCAGTGACAGAAATGAAGCTTATTTACTTGATTCTGAGTCATAAGTGAATGCGCAGAAATTATGATTGAAAATAATTTTTGTCATTGTGGTTTCTAATTTATCCCGCCAGATTCTTGATCCATCTTGATCCCCATCACAGGGTTGTCCTAAATGTATCTGGGGAGGAGGCTACCCTACCCTTTCACCAAGATTCAGTACTCCAAAAAGGTATCCTTTTGTTCCCACACTTCCTGTTCTGTGTAACAGATTGAAACAAGAGAATGGGTCACATCTCAAGACGGTATATTAACAATCATCTCATAGATGGTAGCTTTTTAATGATATCTAATTAACTGAGATAGTCTCATTTGCTCGCACAGAAATCTGCACATTAGGTGTGTTCTCTGTATCTCTAAACATAGGAAGACCGAGAGCAATGTGTAAAATGTCAAAATGTTTTCCTCATTTTTCTGTGTTCCGTATTAGCAATCATCCAAAAGAAGTAAACGTGCTGCAATCTAGATGAAGACCTCCAGGTTTTAAAAAAAAACCCAAAGCTCTTTTCAGGGTTACTTTTCCAAGAATTCCTTTTTGACTGACTCCTAAATGATTCTAGGTTTGCACATTATATTATATTCCCATAATAACAACTATTCCACCAGGTACTGCTCAGTAAACATACTGGAAATGCTAGTAGAACCCTTTAGCGTTAAAATGCCCGGTTTTGATCATGAACTTGAGGATATAAACAATGATATTAAGAAACATACTGTATTTATTGGCTGGTTATTCATTTGGTTATCAGAATAAAAAATTCAACACTACAAAAGCAAAAGCATTACACATTTTAAAACTCCACATGATTTACAAATTTAACTAAGCTGTCTGCAGTAGAACAAAAAATATGCAAAGTGATTTATTTATTAAATGGTTTTGATAAGAAAAGTTTTGACAAAAGTGGTCAGAGTTGTTCAACATAAGAATTTTCAAGAAAATTTGTTTGTTTATTCTTTTAAAACAGAAGCATAGTTAGCTTCACTTCTCTCCCTTTTGTCTCCTCCCCATCCTTCCAGTATTAAGGGGAACAAACTAGGGAGAATAAGCAAAAAAATCACCACCAGAAATTATTTTTCTTACTTTTCCTTTGTTAATTCAATGGAAATTCCACATTTTAGAGCTCCCCATTGTTACGGTGCTGCCTACGAATGCCGTAACTCCTGTTTGCACATATTTTAGCTCTGACAACCAAGTAACTTCTGATATTGTGAGTTTAGTATTGTTCATTCATTATATCATACATAAACTGAATATGCAGTAGCTTTTTAGACTTTGTAAGATTAAAAACAATTTCACAGAGAAGTGTGGGCTTGTCAGCAGATCAGATTCAATTTGTTGTCTGAGAGCTAATTACCTGATTTAATACTAAACAGTTTTCATATAGAACCCAATCCACTGACTGAAAAAAGGCACACTTCATCCCAGCGTTGTTATTTGCAAAATACAGAGCCATAAGATCTGTCTAGATTTTATTCGGTTACTGGATGGCCACGAAATAACTTTAAAAAACAAGAATTTATTGAGATCAGCACTTAGCTGACACTCAGGAAAACAGAATTACCAACTTCAGAAAGTATCCCAAGAAAATGCCCCAGGGAAGACTGGAAGGGAAAAATCAAATGGGTAATGACTCCATCTACAGGAATCAAGAGGTAAAAAGGATACTGCTGTCCTTCCCATCCTCTCCATCCAGACAAGGCCAACACGGTTCCTTCCACATTAGCTAATAACAATTTTCAATAAAAGGGACACTGGAAAAAATCAGCATAGGTTACTGTTCACAGCACCCTGAGAAAAACTTCACATATACCCGATTAAGGAAAACAGAAGCATGATAGTGTCACATGCTGTTAAACGTGATGTTAAACTTCCATTCATAAAGCCAAGCTTAATGACTATGAAAATATTTCCAAATTTGCAGATGTAATTTCAATTAGAATCTCTAAGTCTTCTACAGAATAATTTTTTCCACGGAAGGCAGGAGAAAAACCCATCGCTACATGAAAAATACTGTCATTCTACAGGATTATTCTCATTTCAGCATCATACTGCATAACCTTTGCTAAAAGCGTATGATCTTGTGACCAACTACAGTCACGAAAACACTGCAATAAAATGGTTACAAAAAAATAGAGATGAGTTCACGTTTTTAAGTTTATATGTCCATTATGGTCCGGGCTTCAAAATTCTCACTCAGGAAAAGTGAAGTAAATGAAGTTAAAGTGAATATTTTTAATTTCTTTTTTTCAACAGAATTGCTTATAGTTACACGTTAAGCTCTTGATGTGAAGCCTAAATGCAAAATTTTTGTTGAGATGAAGGTGAATTTCACTTCCCTGCAAAATTTTCTAGGAATTTTAACAAGTGCCAACCTGCAAAAGCTTTGTATGCCTACAGTCGCAGAAGCCATCCAAGCTGAGCAAAGAAACTATTGCTAACCTTAAACTAGTTAGCGTAGGTACCTGACAGCCTGTTGGAGACGCTTTGTAGACAGTGAGCAAGAGGCAGCCCATAGAGGTACTGCTCCCACTGATACGCTGCGTACTTCAAATAATCAGCATTAACTTGAAAAATGTCAAATTATTCCCAAAATTCTGTTTTTTAAAAAGTTGAGGCTATTTTAGACCTAATTGAGAAATCTGTCTTGACAGGACTTTTGGAAAAAACTAAGATGGTAATTAATTAAGAAGCAGATGCTTTAGCAGATGTTTCGCTAGTTACAGTCACATCTCGTGACTTGTGTTTTCCTAATTCAATGTAACATTATATGTGCTGCGTTTAACATAGTTGTAAAACTCATTCCCTCCCCACCCCATCTATGCAAAGAGAGTATAAAACGCTGTCAAACCAAATGGTTCTATTATTTGTAAATGACTACACAAGTTGTAAACAGCAGAGAATCCTGTAACTTCTGTATAATCTACGGATACATTTCCACAGTATTTTCCAAGTATTTCTTATTTAATTCTAATTTAAATTCTAGCAAAACAGCAATAAATTCTGAATAGGAGACAAATATTTAGATATGATACTAAAAAAAGTACAAGTCATTAGTACATGGTGTTGTTTTATTTTCTAATTAATATGTATACTCTTTCTACCTACAATGAGCAGTTTTATTTGTAATCAGTGAATAAAATACTAATAATATAGTTTTTAATTATGTTCTTTCTAGTTTCTAAGACCCCTGTTTAAAAGCCGTAAGACTTCATTGCATATTAAAAAAATCAAATGAAAAATAATGAGCTACGTTCTTCTTCAGTGTAACTTGCCTCTGTAGATCAATAATAATGGGAAATTTATCCCAAAATCCATTTATTAAAAGCGAGGAAACTGCATCTCAGGAAAACCTAACAGCAAACCCATAAACTTCTTCAACAGAAAACTCAACAAGCCTCTGTTTCTGTGGATGGACATGAAAGATTTAGCATTTGTACCTCAATTATGCCTTTTTTTCCCTGGCTACATGTCGTTCTCTTAGAGCAGTGGTTTCCAGTCTCCATGGGGACTGGACTCCCCGGACTCATCTTCTCCCAAAGCAAGACATCCCTCCCCACTTAGCCACGCAGAGGGAACCCCAGGCACCCCTCAGCTCCCGCCGGGGACCTTTGAAGGAGGACGGTATGACTCTGCGGCGCTGGGTCTGCCGGCAGAGGAAGCGTGTGCCAGCTCACCTGGTTGTACAGGGCACAGACGTGCAGCGCTGTGTTTCCCGAGGCGTTCTGCGCACACATATCGGCGCCGTAGAAGAGGAGGTGCTCTAGATGTTGGACGTGTCCGTATCGGCAAGCCTGTAAAGAGATGCATTTGTATTTTGGTTATTATACAATCTAGGCAAGCGTTCCAGGTAAAGATTTTTAGCAGAGAAGATGCTATTTTACTTAGGGTCTAATTTTTAGAACCACCCCTGGCTGAATGGGAGGACTAACACCCAGATGTGCATACCTGCCTGTAAACGTCAATGTGTGCACTTCAGGTACAGCAAGTCTGTGCATAAGTTTAGGCAGCTGCTTATTTGAGGAACAGCAATTTAAGGTATCAAGAAAACACAGTTTGACACTTTTTATCCACTAATATTCATAACTGTCAAATGTGACAAGCAGACGAACAGAAGATAGGTTTTTTGTCCTGCTAATCTTCGGAAAGTTGCCCACTAGATGGCACTGAAGATGATCAGATTTCTAAAGCTTGCCTTTAAGGTGTGAAAACAGTTTGGGGAAATCTGGCCAAAATTCAAGTAATAATCTTCTTGATTCTGTGGGCACTGAGGGAAAATCTGCAAGAGTTACTTTATCAACCACACAAATAAAAATGTTAGACCCTGAATACTTGGAAATAAACCTCTATGAATGAGACTCCAGTGAAATTTGAAACTTTCCTGATTAGCAAGTAAGTTTGAGAAAAACCACAGTATTTCCCTTCATCAGTCTCATTCACTTGACTACCTTCCTCTCTATAGCACACCAACTGAGCACCTCCCAATCTGTAATGTTTTTAACTTCGTATCATCTCAGATGAGTATCATTCCTGTATAATAATATGGAATGTAAGTTGAGGGATACAGGTATACAAAGCCATTCACTCTGTCTTAGGTACCTAATTACTACTGACTTCAGTGGGAGTTACAAACCTACACATCTTGCAATTTGGACCAGAAAAATTAAGTGTACAGCTCAATACACAAATCAAATCTGTGACACATCCCAAATCCCAGGCTAGTATCCTAACCATTACATCTTTTCTTCCTCCATTTTCCATTTTGAATACACAGACAGGGAAAAAACAGTATTTATTAAATAGCTTATTCATTTACAAATTATTGGCCAAAATAATGGAGACATTATGCTAGCTCTTATTAGAGCAGGAACATTTTAACACTAGGCAACAGAAAGCAAGCGCCCAACAACAAGCAAAGGGAGAAACAGTACCAAACCGTAACTGTGTTTCTGACTGTGCGGGAGATTAGAGCAAATGCACAATTAGCTATAAATTACCAATTCTGTCTAGTCTCTAAAAGTCACTCAACATCTAGGTATGAACGTGCAGATGTAATTATTAAAATAACTCCTAAAATACAAGAACTAATTCCAGCTTTCTATTCTTGCTGCAATAAACTGGACTAAAACCAGGCCCGTTCTCCACTTTGCTTCCTTTGCTAGAGCAGGATTTGCCTCCTCTTTGCCAACCTGACAATAACGCTTACTCAGCTTACGGGGAGGCGCTGGAAGACAACCAAGGCAGGGGAGATGCATTTCCCCTCGTTATAGGGGGTCTGCGTGGTAGATGAGCTGTCCAAACCATAGAATCATAGAATCATTGAGGTTGGAAAAGACCTCTAAGATCATCGAGTCCAACCGTCAACCCAACACCACCATGCCCACTAAACCATGTCCCTAAGCGCCTCATCTACACGTCTTTTAAATACCTCCAGGGATGGGGACTCCACCACTTCCCTGGGCAGCCTGTTCCAATGTTTCACCACTCTTTCAGTAAAGAAATTTTTCCTTACATCCAATCTAAACCTCCCCTGCCGCAACTTGAGGCCATTTCCTCTCGTCCTATCACTTGTTACTTCGGAGAAAAGACCAACACCCACCTCGCTACAACCTCCTTTCAGGTAGTTGTTCATCAGGGCTCCCCAGTACGGTCAACGGAGAGAGACAGCTATCCCCAGAGGATATCCTTTTTATTACTATCCTAGCACAGCATGAACCGCCACCTTACCTTTTCCCCTTTGCTATAAGGGTAACCTCATAGAGTCTTAACTTCTACAGTTAAAGATTGTGTTAGCAAAATGAAAAATGTACTTGCTACCAATTATTTCCTTGCCACGCAAGGTAACTTTGCCTTCTTCGCACAGATGACAACATACGGGATTGTATCATATCACCATCTTTCTTAATTCACCGAGGAATGCTTGTATTATTGATTACTGAAAAGAGATTGCCCGTAATCCAGGTGTAAACATTGATTTATTTAGGATTACAACCAATACAATGGGTTTGGAAAGCTCTGTTTCATTACGAGAAATAATAACCGTATGTGTATAAGGCTAGCTTTTCAAAACAGGGAATTTTTCTCTATATTTTCAGCGAGTCCAGATGGGGTAATACTTTGATCTATACAATCCATTTCCTCCACATCCTCGGAAACAATGGTAGTAAATTAATCCTTTTTTTCCTACTAGAGATGGATCCAAACAACCTCGATCTGAACACACACAATGAGAAAGCTCAGATCCCTGCCCAAACCTGGGTACCAAAGCTATCTCCCATTTCTTTCAAAGAAAAGAAGAAAAGAAGTCGTGTACTAAAAAGATTAGTGCACAGAAAAGAAAGGGAACCTAGATAACCTAAGCAGGCCTGTAAGGTTGATTACTTATATCTTTATTTATCTGATCATACTACACCAGTTCCATTTTTTATGATTACTCAGACTCACCCATACAGAGCAAAGGCATAAAATAGCTGCAATGACATTAGGACTGCTAGAATCTTTAAACTTTGCAAATTACTGAGTTTACTGCTACGCAAAGAGAAATTAATAAAGCATTCTTACACAACTGCTGCATAATATTCAGACATTCTGGAGAAGACAAGATAAAAGAGTTCAGAGAAAAAGTTTTTTTCAGAAAATGCCTTACCAAACATTATACGTCTTTTTAAGAGATACAGTTTAGGGTTTTGGTGAGGAAGGAGGTCTTTGGTACCTTTCCAATAGTTACGGTGAAGCTGACCAAGACGTGCCAGTGCCTGATGAATTCTGGCACCATACCTGGCTCAAGTTATCATGCACACCACGAACCTCAAAAAATTACTTTTTTAAAATCATTCTTCTCTATAGAGCACGCTACCACCTTTATCCACACGCTGAATATGTAAGAGAGGAAAGGAAAACCCATGTACAAACAGCAAAAGAAAAGTCATTAGAATCCCAGTTTCCACACACACAGGGAATGAAATCTGACTCAAACTGTGAGTCTGTAAGAGTTTAACATCCTTCAGTGCAACATACTGAAGAATCCTAGCAGCAGGATCCTGAATCCAAATCTTCCTGTACAGTTCACCAGAGAGAAAGGAGAAAGTACCTCTGACAAACACGGAGGAAGCATTACCAAGGATACTAAAATCGGCATCTAACAAAAAGATCGAGTTACACTTTTTTACTGAAGTGCCACTAATAAGATGCTAAACTTCCAAGAGTCCATTACATAAATACGACTAGTGCAATTTCTGCAGCAAAATCCACAGTAACCACAGGATTTCAAAGTTACGGAACTCCACTAGAACAGTTTCCACTTCTAATTCACCACAGCAGGATGCAAAGTAATAAGCAAGTAGAAAAAGGAAGAAATTCCACACTTGTACGTGCATGGACCAAACATATCCAAACGGCCTTCAACTCAGTGTTGAACCATAGAACATGCATGGCACATTTCCTCATGCAACTTCAGCTCCAAACAACTTTCCTACCTGATGAATTTCTTGCCATCCGTTTTCATCTTTGCAACTGACGGTAGCGTGTTCGTGAAGTAACAGTTCGCAGCAGTAAGGGTCCCCTCCCACAATAGCAGTGTGGTACAGAGGTGTCAGGCCACAGCTGTCTTTGTAGTTGGGAGATGCTCCAAGCTCTAAAAGGGTCTGAAAGCAATCACAAACTGTGAAAAATATATTTTGGAGGGACTTCTAACTATGAAGGGACTTTTCTACCTGAAAAAGTATTTACAAGGTTGATATTTGCCACAACGTATATTTTTTGCTCACTTCTTTGTAAGCTGATAGAACGGGCTGCGGCAGAGAGTAAGTTAAGCAAGGAATGACCTTGGAAGAATTAGGATCTAAAGGAATCTACGGGGATAGCAAGGAAAGGATGAGTGGCAATGTCCAATTTCCATCCTCTCATTAAGTTCAGAAACTCAGTTCTGAAAGCACCGCATCGCCTTTGCAACACATTCACCTCCTCAGTTACAAGATGCTTTATCAAAAATGTCATGCAATTTTAATACCTGTCAAAAGGAAATAAGCAAAAGCCGTAAACATAAGACTTAATCTAGAATATCAAGGTGATTTAAGAATACCTGTTAAAATACAAAAGAAAACAGAAGAGACTGTGTTAAGATAGGATGTGTAATCCATAACACTGGCATTTGCTTTCAAAGAGATAAGCAACAACAAAGTTATTCATATTTCTTCAGACAGATCTTTCCCAATCTATCAATGAATAAGGTTAAATTTCACCACTTTTTCTTCCTACCAAAAAAAAAATCAGAAATTAAAAGACCCTTTATTGAAAGCAAATCCTAAGATTTGAAAGCCGCAAGAAAACACTAGAACAAGCACATATTAAAGGCTCCATTGAGGACAATACAGTAATTAACTGAAAACATCCTCTTTTTTTTTTTTTCTATAAAATAATGTATAATTTGCCACTGAAAGCATTTACCTTGAGGGTTACTTGGTTCTTGGCTCTGGCTGCTTTGTGCAGAGCTGTCATTCCATCTTTGGCTCTGAAGTCCAAATGTGCTCCTCCATTTTTCAGAGCTTTTATCACTTCTACTGTATTGTCAAGCTGAACTGCCAAAGTTAGGGGTGTTTCTAAAGAAGAGAATAGCATGTACTTGAAAAAAGAGCAAATTTATAAAATAAAGAACATTTGCTTTTAAAATGGTAAGTTAAAAATGCTGCTCAAGGAAAATCATAAATTACCAATTTTCTCCTTTGGACAGCAAAACCGTACAGACTCCATTAGCCTAGACTTACGAAGGCAACAGAAAGAATGTGTGAGATTCTGCCTGTTAATCAATTTAGGTTGAACAAACCCAAGGTACTACTTTACGCTGCTAGTTTTATTGTTCTGACCTCCACTTTCTAGGTCATGATAGTTTGGGTCCAGTCCTCGGTCCAACATCTTTGTGATTTTTTCCACTGAGAGATGGTGGACATGATCCATAAATTTTCTCAAATTAGCCTGAAACAAAGAGTGACAAATGAATCATCCTCTAATTTTGAAAAGAAAATTTTGACTAAAAGTGAAATATTCTCTCAATTGATGTCAATATCCATTGACATCATTCAACAATAGCTAATGCACATTCCTGGAGAACCTGACTTTATACTGAGAGCATAAACCCTATGGTTTATAATGTTCAAAAGTGAAATACAGTAAGAAGATTCTGGGTTTCATAGTTTTAAGGAAAAAATGACAGAAAGATTCATTCAGTAAGAAATTAGGATGGTACATGGTGATCATTATTATTATTCTGACCTGCAAATGAGTCTAAAGACATAGATCGGCATTTTTGCAGCATGCTGAAAGCACGTCGTATTTACGAAGTAAGGTTCATTTAAAATTACTTGTATACATATGGAAGAGTCAATCACGGGAATTTTTCTGAGAGAGAAATTCCCAATTCACACATTCCTGTTGGTGCTGGAAGCGCATACTGTTTGCTGTTCAGCAATTGGCCCAGGTGGTAATGAACTCCTACTGATTTCCAGTTTCTCAGACACATTGCTTTGCTGTCGGTAATTGCTAACTTCGCCAGTAAATTGGGTATACCTTCGTATGAAGCTTGGCCAGCTGTTTTTCATCAAGGTTGAACTGTTTGTACACTCTTTTCTTGTATCGAAACTGAGGGAGGAAAAAAAGAACAAATTTAAAATGTCCTAGTTTGCTTAAAAACTCATAATATAATTTTCTGACCTTACCAGAAAGTATCGTACACGATGATGTAGATTTAGGCAAAATTCAAAAAAAGGCTTAGTATTTAATTTTGAATATTCACCAATAATCAGCCCTCTGCTTAACACAGTGGCATCATAGTTTTACAGTTCATGTAAGCAAAATTCATATCTTGTATAAATATACTGAAATCAGTGGAGGTGTATGGGAAATTATATCGGCCTCTAGAATCTACATAAATAAGCAAGAATTACAGTGAAAAGAGCTTTTCCCTAAGGGTATCTATCTGTGCACTTCCATTTATAGTCTCAGGCAGAAAGAAGAACTGGGAAGGCATGTTAAATAAAAAAATACATATTTCAATATATCAGCTTAGCATTTCTGAAATTAAAAATTTAAATTTAAAATTTAAAAATTAAAATTTAATCAACATAGGCAGAACTTACACATGGGAATAGTTCTCCTGATGTTTAACAGGACTGGTCCTGTGAAGGAGGTTCGGAGGATTACCTCTTTTTTTGGCAGAAACTCGCTCACATTTTACCCTGAACAGTTTGCTACCCTACAGCCAGAGTAGCAAGATCTATGGCAAAAATCATGGGGTTTACATGGCTGTAATTTACTATTATCTAATCATACTACACAGAATTCAAAAAATGCAGCACGTCTGTTGGACAAGGAGACTGTATTGAATGAGGCCTTAATACCAGCTTTTCACAAGACCGCTTTTAACCCCTGAATTGCAATCCTTCAGCTGCAGCGAGAAGAATTTTGCAAACAGTGAACACTCATGAAACAGAACATGACAGAAAAAAATAAAGTGGTTATTTAATCTGCCTATGGCTATAATATGGACATCAGCGATTGAATCTCTGAAATAAACTGCTAGAAAAGCTAGGACTTGGAACTTCCTCTGGACCCTGGTTCTTTTTTCTTGGATATGTGTTATAGTGGAGTAAGTCTATTAACTGCAGATTATTAGTGGTTGATGTACCACCATACAAGCAATACCAAAATTAATTAAATACTAGTTTCATGCCCCAGTTTCCTGCTACGCTGTGTTTCAGTGTGATCTGGCTCTGCTCCATGTTTGCCTGGTGCCATAATAGTTCTGCCCAGTTTATCCCCCGGCTGCACAGCCCCTGCATGAGCAACAGAGAGGGGGGAAATTCCAGTGTCTATGTGTGACTGCTTCACACGTACACACCCTCTCTTCCCTTACTGCTTTCCCAGGAGACAGCCAGAGGAAATCTGTGCGCTCTGAAGGAGGGCACAGAGGGGACTAGATGGGGGGGGAGAGGGGGGGAAAGGCTTCACTGAGAAAGAAAGACCCTCTCTTTGGGAGAAAGCAAAGGCTGGTTATTCAGCAACTGCTAGCCGACTGTTGCAAACCTAACCAGAGACCCAAAAGCTTAATCTAGAACCTTACATTTCTTTATTAAATCACAGAGTAAGATACATCTCTCGGGTCCTCAGTAGAGGAAAACTCCAAAATCAAATTTCCCAGAGGGACTGATTCTTTGCAGCCTTTCAGGGATAACACATGGAACAGCTCCACCGAGCAAGTGAACGCCAGCACTTCTGTGAGCAAGGGTTCAAGTTCAGACTTGCTGAGCACTATTTCCCAAATGGAATTCAGATGCATGTAGGAACTTCAAATACAGCTTACTGTATAATTTGTCTCAAAATACAAATGTTTCAGATATTAGATCTAAAAATACCTCTAGTGAAGGAACTCCTTTATTCACTGGCTGTGGGTATTCCCTAAGAAGTCGCTCCTCGTCCAAAAACTTCCCATCTCTACCATTGCTTGCAGGCTGGAACAGTCCATAATTCAGGACATCTTTCAAACTCTGATTCAAAGTGCACAAAATTCGTTGCTTTGCAACCCACACTGAAGCTTCTGGGTTAAATCTAATGCATTTCTGCAAAGAGAAATTATTAAAAAATCTAATACATGAGAAAACATTTAAACAGTATCTTACATTCTAAAATTTACAAACGTCATAAATTTATACAAACTTACACAATAAACCTACAAATTCCATGACGAAACATACATCAACAGAATTATATTTCAGACACGCATTCCTCTATAGTAACTAACGCGCAAGTACTGTGAAAACACAGGACGTTTCAAGTCCTTGCACAAACATGAGAGACCATATCCTTCTTCAGAGAAAGAACACCTTCATGGCAAACCTGTCTGAAAAGCCAAGTGAAAGGGATGTAACAAGATGTTTAACCATCCGCTTGATTCTCGGCTGTTCTGATCCACAACAATTTCACAAAGAAACGGTATTCAGGCAAGAATTCTAATTCATTTTAAGCTACATTTATCTTAGGGTAAGTTTATGGGAGGAACTATACGACGTGAAGCAGCAGAGGACTTGAAACCTTGAAAATCCTTTCCAGTTCTCTGCTTCTTACCAAGTTGGAATTTAGGAATTTACAAAATTTAGGAGTTTCCCAATCGTAGCTTACATTGCAGCCATTGGCTACGAGCCACCAGGAGGTGGCAACACCTAGAAACCAACCTGTTGCCTCTGATGTGCATTATGAATGTACGGTGCTGCCGACTCACCCCATACTGGGCCACGAGAAGGGCTTGTACCAAGCTGCCGCGGCAGAGCTACAGCACAGGAGTCCTTTCTTTGCCCACTCAAAGGACGTCCCCGTCCCCTCACGATGCAAGACAGGATGCGGGGATTGCACGTGGGCCAAAGAAAAATTTTAACAGATGTATCTTTTTCTATCACTACATTTCCACGAGTGTAGCTGTAATTCTGGCTACAGTAATAATGTCGGTAACCCCTTTTCAGGCCTCTTCTGAAGACCTCTGCTACTCATTATAATTGTACATAGAGATAAGAGAACAGAAGAGCAAGTAAAAATAAGACTGACGTTTTATGAAGAGAGTGAAGTGTTTCCTTTAACTTTACCCACAGCTGCTTCCGCAGTGCTCACCTCTGCAGTATCTGTTGGCATCTTTTTAAAGTCCTGAGGCCATCCACAAGAAAATGGTTGCAGTTTGTCTTTTAGAACTAAACATATTTATCCTGGCAAGCCCTGCATACATCCGAAAACAATCTCTGATCCCACAGACACAAATCAAATAACAAATTCATTTGAATATTTCAATTCTGAATTTTGAAGAGCAAATTCAAAGGCAGAAGTCACAATATTTTATATGTTCACAGTGTCTTCTTGACTGTTCCAATATCACATGGCAAATATTTTCAACAGTAAAAAGTACAACCAGGACATGAAAGACTTCCAATTTACAACTGTTTTTAACTGTGCGAACGCAGTTAAAGGAGGACTGGTCAACCAGTCCTCCGTCTATATTCACTTTATCAGAGCAGAGATGACTAGCTGGTTTTGAGTATCATGACGTACTGAAGTTGAGGAGTTTGGCTCTGTTTCTGTGAATTAATCATCAGATATGAGGACTATCAATCGGCACTGATACCGAGATGCCCTCTATTCATCGTTGCTGACTAGCAGTGCCACTGAAGTTGCCGTGATAGCACCTCACAGGGGTGTGCCCAAGGAAGCAAAGCAGGCTCGTGAACGTTGGGATCTGTCCAGCTCCACTGCTCCTGGGCATGAATTATGAAAAATTACCACTCGGTTTGTCTTTCATCGGTTCCTGCACAAATGGCACTTTTTCAGATATGGCTCCAGTACTGACGTTAAGACATTTCGGGGTATGTAAGGGAAGAGGGATAAAACTTCTATTGCAATGTGCTCAGGTGATGCTTTGGCCTAGGAAATAACAGATACCTTTAATCCTTTACAGTCTTAAATATAAAAATTTAATCAAATGAGATATTAGATTTTGTCACAAATAAAGTTGGCTAGGAAGCGGTTTTCATCCCCCTTACATATTTTACATTTCAAGGTGTTTTGTGAAAAGTTGGGGGTTTTTTAATGGTGGAGGGAAGGAGAGAGGGAGTAAAGAGTATTTTCATTCCCGAACAGCCCGGTAGTTAAGGTACTGACTTAGCAGCAAGGGCAATCTGTTTTAAATCCCTGTGTTCCTTCAGCTCTGAACCTCACTTGCCCCATGACTCTTAGATGGATTCAGACTTCAATACAAAGTTCAGATTCAAACATCAGCAGTTTTCAGCAACTCTAAAGATTGTCAGTTACAATGTATGTTATGAGCTTAACTTCTACATGCTGTATCACTATGCAGCAATTTGTCATTATCCACACATCCTGAAAAGATTATAAGAAATGCTATTAAAATGGGAAGAAGCAAAGAGAATTTTGAAATTACATGTATTTTTTTTCCAGGAAAGTCTTTCTTACATGAAATTCTTATGTGAAACAAATTATTTTTGGCCTTGTACGACACTGCTTTGATTTTAACAATACAAAACCCTAACTTCTGATCGCAGTTTAACTAAGTCTGCTTTTGTTAATGCACCTTGAGAATTCAACATGTTGAATTTTGTTCAGTCTATTCATTTGTTCTATCTGTTCTTGACTGCATGCGAATATTGCAGATAATGGTGTGTATTTCTAATTCTCAAAGATTTGCTAAATTGGCAAGATTATAAATAATTTCAAATTTCTTTGGAATATATTTCAATGGAAAATAAATCTTTCTACAGTGTTCATGCACATTGCATCAGTAACGCACAATATTTATCTTCTGAAATAGTTTGCTTTCCACAGGTCTGACACTGGCACGTTCATATAATGCATGAGGACAGGACATAATAGTTTAACCACCTTTACTGGACTGAAATGGCAGTGAGGAATTCTTTTTGTGCAGTAGCTCAAAGGCTTGTTTTAAAATGAGTTATCCGATAACTATACGACCATTGTATTTCTACCACACTAGCTACAATATTTTCTAGAGTCCTCAATGGCAGAACAAATATGGAAACACTTTGAAACTCGTAATTTCACAAACTAATTTATTCACAGCCCTAGCTTTTCTGGTGATTCACAAGGAACAAAAATGCGCTTATTTTAATAAATGTTGATCCCATTGATAATTTATAAAGAATTAAGATCAGTGATATAAAAAGCAAATCAATAACCAAAAAAACTGTTTCCTACCAAAATTTCTCAGACTCAGATAGGTGAAACTAGTGAGAAAAGTGATTATTTTTGCTTCCCATGAAGCCAGGCAGGATAGAGAGGGAGGCTGTTCCCACTCTCTCGGAGGCAGCTGCTGAACAAGAGGATAAGAAGGACCACTCAAATGCTGCATAAGTTGTATTTTAGATAAGCCGTATTTTAGAGAAGCCTGCCCCTGGAACACCTCCCCTGTGCCACTTCTCTGCTCGTCTGGCAGCCCTCCCAGGACAGAGACCACTACAGTCATCATCTCCATCGTGTAGACGAGTCATTACCTACGGCCACACTTTCTACCCTGAGAAAATGTCAGCTGAATCGCAGCAGAATCTACACACAGATTGCTTTAGTTATGAAATAAATAAGAATTCATTAGATGCACATGGTGTGGTGACCACAAGGAAATGAGACAGTAGCTGAGTCAAAAAAGCTGGACAACTTTTTCTAACCTTCAATGACTTGTTATAAAAAAAAAAAAAAAAAATAGGGATGGTTTAGTGGCAAAGAACTACAGAAACACATATGAAACATAAAGATATTTTGCATTGACAGATGTGGGATCTACCCTTTCCATACTTTTTGTTGCATCCCAAGACCAGATAAAATGTGACAGTTTGTCTTGAAGTGTAGCTACATACACTATAAAAATTGCAAGTGTTCTTTCAAGTAAGAACTGAAAAAGAAGCCCTGAGTGGCTCAAAAACAGTGTCCGCTCCAGCTAAAGGGAAGATATTAATTCAGTAGGAATAATGTTCATGATACAGAATTTCTGAGGAATAACATTTATCCATTCAAAATCTATCTACGAGGTCTTTTCCAACCTTAATGATTCTATGATTCTATCAACCAACACATCTTTTTCATCAGACTCATGAAGTTGCCAATCACACAGAACTGCGCTGTGACAGAACCATGACAAATGGTTTGTACAGCTGCCTCCAAAATGTGATTGTCAGAATATCAAAATACAAGTTATTCCTTTCAATAGATGTCGATATTAAAGATGTGACAACCAAAAAGTGGAAAGTGCAAATGAGAGCTGGGTATCATGAAAAAAATGGAGCAAGTCGCTCATTTTGATCTGTGCTCGGTGTTCAGCTTAATCCTTGGAGGCACTGCTTTCCTTCATCAAAATGCATTCAGAAAATACAGAATTCATGAGATGAAAGGTCAAAACAACCAGCCATCGCGGCCACCCCGTCATCAGCTGGCACGTCAGATCAGCTGTCCACATCAAGGGCATAAGAACAGATGTCAGCAGCACCCACAACGTTTCCATCGTCAAACTGAAGATAAAAAGAAGGAAGATCAACTATAAACAGAAAGCAGCAATGAACAGTCACAAAGCGGGATACAGAAGAATACTTGTGAAAAGTTGCAAAGGAAAACCTGGAATAGATCTGAGGCAGCGGATGGCAGTACAGACTGGAAACAAGTAAAAATGGAGGCACCTTAAGCAAAAATGCGAGTCAAGCTGCAGTTGTGACAACTGGGTTCCTACCTTCGTAAGACAAAAATTGCACAAACTAAACAAGTGTTTTATTTAAGAAAGAAAAGCACTAAAGGAAAAGATTCTTAATCCTAAAGGCCAGTGAATACTGGAAAAAGTAAAGAAAGAATACAAAACTATAAAAAGCAATGCAGAAGCGGAAAATCAACAAGTAGCTACTACTTAAGCTGTTGCTTTACCTAACTGCCGCTTACCAAACAACATTTTGCATCGAAAGCCCAATACAAAAAACAAAACAGGGGAGGGGGGGAGTCAGTAAATGCTCATGACCGAAGTGGAGCAGCAAAACAGACGGGCAGAAAGCATTTCAAAGAAGTCTTCAGCAGCCCAAATCCCATCTCAGCATCAGAATTTAATAAAACATACGAATCCGAGCATTTTGATTTTAAACATAACCCAGAGGGAGCGCGTAAGTATAGGATAAAACAAAAGAGCGGAACAACCACCATGCGTTGATAATAAAGTGATGAAAACATTCCTTAAAACAATTGGCTGATAGATCTGTTCTTGAAGTCTGGGAAAAAAGAGCAATTCTAAGCACAAAACATTGGACATTGCTGTCAGAATATCACGCAAAGGAGATTTTCTTGACAACAGCTACTGGAGAAGAACCAGACTCCTTCCAGTTATAGGCAGAATCACTTGTGATATATTCCTACATGGGCTGATAAAGGAAATGGATCCAAGAAGACTTACCCTGGATTCAGACCAAAAAAGGTCCAGGGAGAGGTCAGATATGCCAGGCATCACAGAGGAAAGCGCAGACACGTTCGTTCACCCAGTTTTCCACGTCCAAAAGACATTTGACGCCATGCACAGGCACGGTTGCCTTTAGGCACAAGGCAGGCAGTCGCCTCGGGCAGCAAACTGCTGGCGGCTGGCGACTGCCAACTTTGCTTACCAAGGAGGAAAGATGCAGATCTGTCACCAACCAGTGCCGCTGACAGCGTGACACTGAACTTCGCTGCCCTGGGGATGAAGCATCCTCAAGTTAAGGGCAAACACAATTGAATATTGCCTAAGCTGCCAAGAAACCCCGCACCACTATTGCGAAGAGAGGAAGAACTAGTCGGTTACTGTCATTTCCATCTCAAAAGCAAGTAGTAGGGGTCATCGTCAAGCCAGAGCCCTCTGGGCTGGATGCACTGCTAATAAGCTTCTGGTCAAAAGAGATTACACCTGTGTCCTGCCTCCATAAAGGACCTATGAAAGCTGAGCCTCCTGGCTTATTGGCTCAGGAAATTAAATGCCAGATAATATAGCTTTTTTTACCCACTCTCCCGTGCACATACGTTTGTGAATATGGACGGCTTTCTATGCTCTCCATTGCCTCAGTAATTTTACTGAGCTCAGGAAATCTTTCAGTCACTCATTTAAATCTTCTCCACCCTCCTGTGCTAAGGATGACACTTACTTGAATACAGATGATGCACAAAAGCAGTAAGAAATTACTCTTTCTACAAAGTATTGTTTCAATACATTGGATTATCATCTGAACTGAAAAGGAGACAAAAAAGAATTGATATAAGAACTGAAAAGTAAGTCTTCGTAAGAGCTTTGTAAGAACTTGTCAAGGGGTACATTATCTTTAAAGTTTCAAATGAGAATAAAAGGGCAACAAGACAGATTTCCTACAATGGGTGTATATGTTTCGATAATTGGATTATCATCTGAACTGAAAAGGAGACAAAAAAGAATTGATATAAGAACTGAAAAGTAAGTCTTCGTAAGAGCTTTGTAAGAACTTGTCAAGGGGTACATTATCTTTAAAGTTTCAAATGAGAATAAAAGGGCAACAAGACAGATTTCCTACAATGGGTGTATAAAGTTTTCTATAGCAGCACATCCTACTTACGATGCTTGGTGCTTATCTCATACGTGCAGTGAAATAAAGGCGATTTACACCCCAGTCACTGCAGATGAGCAAACGTTTACTCCTAGTGAGTTTAGCTAGGGGTTTAAAGCTTCCCAGTGGGTTGAGTTTTATCTAAAACCCTAAACTTGCCTTCTTTTAAACTAATATATTCTTGATCATACTTTCTAAAAAACAATAAAGAATAAAAACATAAAAATAAATGATGCCATTTCATGCTCCTTTGATTAAACAGACTAATTTTAAACACCTCTTATGTTAAATTAATTGTAATTATACAGCAAATGGGGTGTATGTTGGATTTGGCTTGTAGCTATAACACAGCTCGTGAACTATGATCTTCTCCAAACTTTGCTACGCTACATTTAAGCTAACAGTCTTCCTGCTTGCAAACCTGAATCCAGATTTCACTTTTCTGTACAAGAGCTTGTGGGCTGATAAATTAAATCGGAAATAGATCATCTGCTATAGAACTGTTTAAAACAATTGAGTTACTTTTCAATAAGAGTTTACTGAAAAGGAAAAAAATGCAAAAAGTTAAAAAAAAGTGAACAAATTAAACAGAAAACCGAAAATACTTTTTGGTTTACTTCACTTCCTGCACAAAATGAATTTTAAAAAAATAATTGTTTCAACAGTGTCAATAAATAACTTATTATTGGTCTAAAAAATAGTAATGAGTAATGAAATAAGAGGGCTTCAGGAGGCTAACATCTCTGTTTCTAACAGCGGAGTAAACCTAGCAAGTAAAGCTAATCCTTCCATTTTACGAAAATACTTTTTGGTTTACTTCACTTCCTGCACAAAATGAATTTTAAAAAAATAATTGTTTCAACAGTGTCAATAAATAACTTATTATTGGTCTAAAAAATAGTAATGAGTAATGAAATAAGAGGGCTTCAGGAGGCTAACATCTCTGTTTCTAACAGCGGAGTAAACCTAGCAAGTAAAGCTAATCCTTCCATTTTACTGGATCTATTCATTGAGCACTGAACACAGTCAAGATACAGCAAGCTGGTAGGATCATCAATAAAATCCTAACCATGTCCAGCCAGAGCTTGTCTTGACAGAGGATTCCACTACAGGCAAAATCCTTTTAAATTTAAGATGTACAACAGTGGATTTCAGTATTTCAGGCAATACCGAAATGAAAGACCCAAGGCGATGACTGCTTCAGCCAAGATTTAATAAAAATCCCGTGTGCGGCTCACAGCAGCCTCAGTCCTGCTCTGCCCTCTGAAGCCTTCCTGTCCCGCTCGGGTGCCACACCACTTTCTCTTCATTGAGGTTAACCTCACACCATATAAACTAACGGAGTGGTTCTGTAATTTCAGCAGCAATCCTCATCTAAAAGAGTTTTTGAAGTACAAGAATTTAAGAGAGAATGCTCCCAACTCCAACCCAGATTCCTCTGAGTTTCTGCAGCACTGCGTATATTGGGCTTTAAAAAAAAGAGCTCTACCGCCACACCTGAGGCCACACTGTCAAAACAGCTCTTCCCTGTCAGTCTGTAGACAGGCCATCTCTATCATTCTAAAAATGAACTTAATTAAAAAGAAAGGAATAATTTCATCTGAGATAGATCTTCCATGGCAGCACAGTATGATGTAGATCTTAAATGTCAGCACAGAGCAATGTATGTGGCACACATCCATAAAAGGAACGCGGTTTTATAACCATCTTTGAAATGAAAAAAATCTGATGCTTACCATCCATTGAAAAACCCAACAACAGCATTCAAGCAGGCCCAGGGTAATTTAGATAATTAATCACAAACTTTGGCAGGTTGTGGTTCTAGACAGAATCAGTAACTAACTCCCAAGACCTTCTCTGGGATGAGATTGTTATTCCTATTGTAGCACTTGTGGAGGACAATGATCCTTTTACTTACAAAGTTACAACAGCAAACTTTTCCAGCTTTATGCTCCTAACATTCCAGACATTGAATTTTACACATTCAATCACAAAAGAGACACAACTTAGTAGCTCCTTGTGAGAAAGAGTGAGGAATTTGGACTGTAGATTTCTAATATATAAGGAACAGCCAAGATATTTTTTTTTATTAAAAAAAACTTTTATTCTCATTTACTCAATTAACCAGACATTTTTTAGCAAATGAAAAGTCTGTTCAATTCTTTCTGTAAGATGTGAGAGATTAAATCTTTTGTTGAAAAGTCACTTTTTATCCAATAGACTTTGGGATGTGAGATATAGCCATAGGTCCACAAGTTAGCTGGCAAATTACTCCTCTAGGAAAGTCAGAAAAGGTTCATTTTATCCTCTGTGACGTGTTTCCAGTATAAGTGGTGAGGAGGTGGGAGAGAATAAAACAGCGATTTCATGTCATTGTAAAAACTGTGGAACAGTACAACGCTACGCTTTATTCTTCCTCCAAACCAAGTATGTTGATTTCTCTGGGTGGGAGTCTGAGAAACAACACCATGTAGTAAAGGCATAGCAGCAAAGGAGGAAGGAAAGATTTATTTGTGCTTCTCCTTCCTCATCTTTATGCTCTAAAAGCCACCAGCTATCTAACAAGGATATCTTTTCGTGGGAGGATGACAGAGATAGGCAACTAATATGGTAAAGAGAGAGAGAGAATTTGACGACCTCCTGTTAGACCCCAGTCCAGTGTCAATCACAAACTATCTCATGAAAAAAGAAACTAGAGAAGACAACGGGGTTATACATGTACAGGGCTTTCGTAGAGACACCGTGATTTTGGGCTTCATCACTCATCTTCTGATGAGATTTTAGATGCCTAATTCTCTTTCTTCTACCCAAACGGCTCTGAATGCAGATGAGACAGGTAGTTTGCTTTATGATCACAGCTTTCATCAAGTTAACATACTAAATACGCTCTCTCTCGGGTAGGATGGTGCCTTTAGTTTAGGCAATCAGTCAGACATACCACTGGGGTAAAAAAATGTAGACATTAAAAGAAAACAGGACATAAATTTTGCCTGTAACTTGTTAAAAGATTGTAAGAAAATAGAACAAATTTACTGCAGATTGAAGCCAGCAAAGCTACTCATTTAGCTTTAATTTATTTTTTTTAATTGTAAGGCAATATCCCTTACCGTTTGCTGCAGATCGGGTATTATAATTCGAATCACTAATGTGTTGCTCTGACTGTCTTCCATTCTGCCGCTTGGCTTTTCTGCAGTTGCTCTAATTGTGTCATAAATGGTTTCTTCTTTGGAGCTGTCTGATTCAGATTCAACAGAATAGTCGGAAAAGCTTTGTGCCATTTCATCTTCACTTGATGTTGGGCTACGAGGCATGTTCAAGTTTTTTATCCTGCCAATACAAAGGAGAAAGAGAAAAAGATATGTTATAGTTAAAGTCTTAAAAATGAATCAGCTACAAGTTTTGTTTTCTTGGAAGTAACATGCATTTAACAACAAAGTTATATGTTTTATCCTCCTTTCATTTCCTCCTGTAATTTATGTGGGTATGCAGAGTGTAAGGGAAATAAATCCGGCTACCAATTTACTGCAGAAGAGGAAGAAGGACAGGAGAAGGAAAAAGAGTAATAAAAAGGAAGATGACCTTTCTTCCCAGGCACACCCAGCCTCCCAAAGGATCCAGAAAAACCCAGCATAATCACCAGGTTCTCTGCTAAATTGCACTGTTGTAAACTGTACTTAGAACCAGATCTGGCTTTGAAGCCTACTTCTCCCAGTGCAAAAAAAAAAACATTTCAGGAAATTAATATAGGTGCTAAACTAACATCATCCTGTACATCGAGAAACTGTACAGGTAAGGCTTCAATAAAAGACAGTATTTTCGAATAGCAGAATCAACCAGAAAATGAAATACTACAGGGAGCCAGACAGATGCAGATGCTGCTTTGTGGTTTGTGGCTCATGCAACACCCTTTAATATCAACACTTCCAAAATCTTTCTATTGTACATCCCCAAATACAGATTTTAGGAACATTTTTAATCTGTGGTATAGATTAGGCTAAAATGAAAGTAATGTTTTTTCCAAAGTAAGGACATCTGTATTCAGAGGTCTCACAGTAAGAACAGCAGAACATTTTCCTTCTGGGTTTTTCCAACAGCAGCAGCAAAAGACTTCTTTTTTGTCCCACCAACTAAAAGCTTCTCCATGGAATGAAAATTACTATTCTATGGAAAAATGGGGAAAGAATTTATACTGGAAAAAATTGAAAATACCACCATAAACTTTGCCGTGCTTTGTAACCATATACTTTTTCAGTTTTCAGAGGCCAGAAAAACGTAAACATTATTTTTCATATTTTCCATGAGAAACCTTCCAAGACAACTTCTCTGCTTTTTAATAAAAAAAATCCTCAGTTAAAAGAAAAAAAAAACCAAAGCCACCAATTCCACTGTCAGCCCACATTAAAGAAGACATTAAAGCAAAAGTAAAGCACAGAAGGGTGAACTGACTTTACCAAGGTCACTCATATACCAGGTGTCTGTACTGAGATATCCAAATGTATGTTTTCTATAATGGTCTCACAGTCAGATCCCCCAAAGTAAATACAGTCAAACAACAGCAGGGACTAAGAGAACATTTTTTAGCACTGTGTTTCATGCTTCAGTTTGAGCCAACTAAATACCAGATTACTCATTCCTCTTCGTTGTCCGGTCATTTATACCGCAACGATTACAAAGCAGGCGTAAAAGGCTACCGCTCTAATTTAGCATTTAAGGTGACCATACGCTGGAGCCAGCGTTTACACCAGAGGACAAGCAGTGGCAAGGCAGGCCTAAAGCTTGAGGTCAAGGGCAAGCATTTCCAAAGCACATCACGTACCCACATCATCAAGTCTTATTGTTATTTCTGACGAAGGACAATTCCAGTGTTATTACCCTCAGCTATAATTACTAATGAAGACAAACACAGCGCATTCAAAAATCTGAAAGCATGCCAGTTCACAGCAGCTTAATGCAAGGCTCTATTTACAAAAGAAAACTCTTGAGGGAGTATTTCATTTTCTTACTGCTTCACTGAACTGTAGATTAATGCTGCTCTCCAAAGCACCTTAAGTTAATAAAAAGCATAAACATTTCAATGGCTTCCTTATTTATCTACCAATGCTAAATCACATGACGCCAAAATATAGTAGGTCGATACACAGTACTTAAGAGCGTAAGAGGTATAGAGCAGTGAGCGCGAGAAAAAGACATTAAGACCATCACACGGTTTGTCTCTCCCTAAAGCCATTTGAGAGCGCAATATATTCCAGGGCAATGGATTCAACTCCTCTGACAGAGAGCAGTAAACTGCAATTATACAGCATACAAATAGAGTTGAATTAGGAAAAAAAAAACTTCCCAAGGTTTTGGCAAGTGGATTTTCATGCAAAAACCACCCAGAAATATCTCATTATGGAATAGCAAAGGGAAATTACTAGCTGAAGAACCAACTCCCAGGTATCAAGCACTTAAGTTTAATAAATAGTGGGACAAAGAACTCCTTGGAGACTCATCAACAAAGCACAAGTCACCTAATTTTCTGGAATGCAGATAAAAAAAAATGCACAAGTAACCATGGAAAGGATAATGAAAGACTGTATCTACAGTGGCAAAAAGAACAGAACCTATGCCCCACCAGCGCTATGGAGAAGCAGATCATTTAAATGCCTTTTTTTAAACAAGACAGTCTAACCACTGGAGAAACTAAATCAGTACGGGTCCCAGTGTAGGGCAGATCCTGCCAGGGAGCAGAGGCCAAGCGTGTCTCCCTGAATCTACAGACACCTTAGGGCAATTTGGTTGTTTGGCTCTTAAGCTGCATGGAAATGGAAGATACCACCATTTGTTAACCAGAGATGCTCGCTATCGTAGCTCCCACAGGGAAGTTGTTATCTTTTAGGAACTGTTTCACTTTTGCCCCAGTGATATTCCAGACTTTTCCACAACCAAAACTATTACCTCAGGAAAAGTAAGGCAGGTTGCCTGGCTTCCCTAGGCTTGTTCAGCAGAAGAAAATATAGCATCCCAGGTTCCTAATTCCCAGCTGGCAATTCATTTTTTCAAAAGGATGTTATACAGCTAAAATACAGATTAGTTTTTGCTGACAAGATTGTCTGGGATGCCTTCTTTCATTTTCTTAAAAACGCAACAGATAGTACGCTTCCTATAGTTAAGCTGATTATATTTTATAGCAATATGATACATCAGTGGCTGCTTTTGGTATAGAGAAGTGCTGAGCGCAGAAAAGTTTCTCCGTAAATGAATAAAAACAGATTTCCAATGATCTTGGAAGTAAACTAACAATGGAAACTACCACCACAACAGTCGTTGCTCCACCTCACATCCTCTGTCTGCATTTTCGACTCCCGTACCTTGAGCCAACAATGGAAACTACCACCACAACGGTCATTGCTTCACCTCACATCCTCTGTCCGCATTTTCGACTCCCGTACCTTGAGCTCGCCGCGTGTCCCAGCCCCGGGCGCTCTCCTTCCCTGGCCCCCGCACATCCCCTAACCCCTGTCTGAACAAAGCAAGCACAAGCTCCGGCTGGTTAAACACCCCCCTTACGCCAGCACCAGCAAATACGCCGGGTGCAGGTGTGTTTGTCCAGTTTGCCTGGAGCAAACCCAACAGTCAATACAGATCTGACAACCACCAAAAGCGAACAACTACGTGCACAGAGCTCCCGCAGAACAACACTGTGGCTGCGGCGAAGGCTCCCCCTGGGTTTCTGCAGTGGGCAAGACTGACATGTGGCGAGACAGAAGGAGATGCATCCCTAACACCGAGAATAAGCTCTGGTAGGGAAATCACATTAAAGGATGCAACTCTTCCTTCCCCAACCTGTGAGATTTTGGTTTTGTTACCGTGTGATCGTAGGCTAGGGTCTCACAAGAGTGGCCATTTCAGACTATTCACAATAGTTAGTTGCCTCTCTCTAAAATACAGCTAAGGCACACGCATCAAATATCTTGCCCAAGGCCAACAAGGCTAGATCTCAGAGCAAGGTTTCAAATTCAAGGGTCGCTGGCTCCTAGTCATGATAAGAACAATCTATTTTTATATAAACATTCATTTGCACAATAACAGTTCTGTTGCCTGCAGGGAGAAGTCCTCTAGACTGCTATTGTCAGACGAGTTAAAAATGTACCTGTGGGAATCTCTCAGATACAGAGTCGGCATTGTTGCGGGTTGAGTAATGCCATTAACCAGACTGCGAGAAAAGTTTGCTGTTAGAATAACAGCAACTGCTAGAAAGAGGTATTTAATAATTAACTCTGAAGAAAAACTATTCAGGAAAGGGATTTCCATCTGTGTAAAACCTGCCAGCGCTCCTACCACTTGGATTCTGCAGCTTTATTTAGGATTGTATGTATCAGCTCAAGAACCAGCTCACCAAGTTACTAAATTAAAATGCTGGAGAAGATCAAGCATTGCCTTTTCTAATTATATTAAAACAAAAATGCATTTCAGACAGAACTGAAGATGGGGGGTACAATCCCAACGTGCCATGCATTTCACACCCCTCCACAGTTCTGCAGAAAAGGTCACGTAGAAGAAAATCTGAATTGAAGACTGACTCCAATGGGCAATTTGCAATTTGATGGGTTCAATCCCCACTTTGCACTCTTACTTTAAAGCTGGCAATAACTGGTGTTGCCTCCCAAAGAAGCGATCCCACCAGCCCTCGTTCCCTGGACCACTCCACTCTTGCCCCCAGACTGCTTTAATCTCTGCACTAACATGAACAGTGAAGCAGAACAAAGCATCGATCCAGCTTTTTTTGTTTCGGGAGGTTAGTTTCAGCATCCATCACATCTCTGAACTGGATCACTATGCAAATGTTTGCATAAGCAGCAGGAAGAAGATGGCAGAGGGCCAGAAGCAAACAGCCAGGGCATGAAAAGGGCAGAACCACTTTTTCCAAAGGCAGTATTAATGCTTGCTGGCGTAAAGTGAACCTGAGACACCACTGCCTAAGTGACAGAAAAGAAATCTACATAAATACGGCCATCTGATTAACTCTGATGGAAATCTCTTGATTATTAGTACTGAAATACCGTAACTCCGAACAGGACAGCTTACTGAAACCCGCTGATACAAAACTCATCCAGGCAAATGCAAAACCTAAAAGAATACACCTGCAAGAAAAACAGAATGTGCACAAGGAGTGCTAAACCCAGCCCATAGCAAAATCCCAGGGGAAACGAGGCACTTGGAGCTCCCCCTGTTCTCCCAGGCCCACCAGACGAGGAGGCAGCTTTGGCGTCGGTGCGACACCACATGAAGCCGTGCTGGTCAGGCTCCAGTCCGGGGGGCCTTCTGCAAAAGGGCCGGCACAGTCTCCAATGCTACCTTTATCCTGCCAGGAAAAAGAGTGGCCAGGCAGCAAAAGGAAGCACTGTTGGCATGGCCCCAAGTGTGCTCCCTTGGTCAGCGCCAGGCAATGCCCCTCGAATACAGGACACACAGATGAGGTGCTACCAGGCTCGGTGCTCTCCGATCTCTGCAGGCTTTCACGCTACTGAAATGTCTCCCTGCTGCACTGCAACGCAGCCCGTCTGCTATTGCAGACACTGACTTAGAAAGGCTAAATCACAAAAAATACTTTTTTGGGGCTCAGGAACTCAGAAGATAGCCAAGGGTCAGCGAGGTCCACTTCATGCCACATGGCCTCAGGGCCAGGGAACACCTCGTGGGTCTGATTCTATTTAGAAGTACAGATGTAGTTTTGGAGACTGAAAAATAAAGAACGATGACATGTATGAAGGCTCTAAGAAAGTTCATCTGTTATCCTGCAGTTCCCTTGACCTGCCTCTGTAAAATGGGGCAACTGATTCTTGAGCACTTCCACTCTGTGGAAGAAAAGGCCAGAAAACCAAATCACTTGCACGTTATTTGAAAAAATCTCCCTCCGTGGTAATTACCTAAACAAATTTAATCATACACTATTTTGCTGTTCACAACCCCAATAATTATGTTTTTATCCCTATACACCAGTCCTTCACTTAAATTCATTTTGGTTACGCTGTCTGGTAATGCATTTTTGATGTCTCTGTTAAATAACTGAAACACCCAAATAAATATTTTAGAAGATGTATGCTGAGGCATAAGTATTAATGTACCAGAATGCCAAGCAAAATTCCTCCTTTACTTTTCTCTGAAGCTGTTGTTTCTCAGCGTGGCATCTCTTACTTCAAACTTTAAATACTGATTTGAAATCAGTATTGAAAATCAACGGTCACATCCATTCATTCTCACTGGCACCACAAGAAGATTCTTCTTACTGCCCTGTTTAAGGGCAGATTTATGCAGTCCTTGATTTCTTTGCTAGGTGATCTGCACAGGTGACAAATTGTTTTGCAAAAGGGCACAAGAGTGACACTTCCCCCCCCCCGCCTTTTTTTTTTAAGGGAAAAAAAGAAGAAAATTGAGTGAAGTAATTGTTGAACCTGCTCCTTATTTCTGAGGCAGCTTGTTATCCCTTATTCGTGTATATTTGCACAGCACAGACTTGCCAAGAGGTTAAGCCCCATTAACTTCTGGCATTTAGAGTCTTAAATACCAACATCATATGATTAAAGTGGGTCTTAAGATCAGACTGTAAGAATGTTATTTTTTTATTTTATTTTTTTTAAACAGATGTACTTCACCATTAGCACTCCTGTGCACATACAAAATCTACACATGCAACCTATTTCTGCAAATACAGGGTAGTTTTCTAAAAGTTTCTTCAGTTTCCAAGTAGCTTTGAATGCTAAAATTCTCCTTTGTCCTCTGTTCTACTTAGTCTTTATTTTCCTTGTAAACTATTCAGCCGGTCATGGTATCTTCACGGAAAGGTTGAAGTTCAGTCAGGCAGATGCAAAGAGAGATTTTGGGGAAGGACAGATACAAAGAACACAGGAGACAAGCAGCTTACTGTACTGAATGAGCAAGGCTGGAAGACAGGCAGATAAGCAGATGTAGAAAAAGCTTAAAAACATTTGACGTAGAAGTTCAACATGAGAAAACAGAAAAACGTTTGAAGGAGTAGTTCAACATGAGAAAACAGAACCTGCTAGAAGAAAGAGGAACCAGGTGTAAAGATTTAGCACAGAGCGGCACAGTCAGGTTGGTTAAAATGGTTAAAAATCTTTTAAAAAAAAAATAATAAAAAAGATTCAAACATATTACTAGGGGAAACATGGGAAGTATTTATAAATGTTAACCACAGTGAAGTTTACAGTAAAGGCCAACTCCCCCTGGCAATATAGTATCTTACGTGCCTTCTTTTAAGCACCTGCAAGGTTTCCAGTGCAATTCTGTCTGACCTTTAAATAAAGGTCATTCTTCCAGACAAGGAATTACGGCCAGCCCCGTGAGCCCCAAGGCAGGTAGCTCCTAGGCTCTGTTCTTTTAAATATGGCCTCTTGTTTTGTACATTTATTAGAACTTCCATATTCCAATAGATAGACTAACAAAAACAAACAACAGTACTCGTAAGTCATTCTTTAAATTCTGCTTGCAATGGATACTATAGTTTACCTAGGACAAAATCATAATGCACTTTGAAGTATTAAATAAGAGACTGGATCCCACAGCAACTGCATAGACTTACTTGTAAAAACAACTTTCAACTTGAAAATTCATCTGTTCAGGATGTATTAATCCAGAATTCTAAACCACTTTAAACAGATGTTAAGCAAAAGAAGCTAAATAAGTAGTGACTAAATAACTAATTCAAATAGGATGAAAAACAACAAAACTTTTTAAGAAATGCACCAAGCATATTATCCCAGATACCAAAGTTCACCAGCATCCCAAATCTGAACTGTGTCGTCTTGGACTCATAAATTCAAATAAATACACCTTTCTAAGCAAGTAGGGTTGGCTCTGTCATATAATCTTTATATTGCTAATCTTGCTAGGAGCAAAAATATAGAGAGTAACCTTCTGGGATCCTTTTTAAGCAACTTCATGTCTTGCACAGGGAATCAATCATGTATGTAATCCCACTGCAGTCAACAGAATTACTTTAGGAATAGCTCCAACAAGACTTGACCCCCGCATGTTGTATTCATGAGCAAAGCAACAGCCAGGGCAAGCTATGAAAAGCCAACATGAAACATTGAAAAGTTTATCCAGTTCTGGATCCAATAAGGCATTTCTTCATAATATGACAGCTTTCCAGTTATCAAACCAGGAAAATATGCTACGGATTCAGCTGTTACACTGACTCTGTCCCCAGTCCAAAGTACAACTTATAAATATTTACTGTCGTAAAGCGTACTTGCATATAGTAACTGGAGATTTCAAGGTTGTGAACTTCAGCAATGCAAACAGAAAAAAAGAATTCCCCTTCAGTTATCTAAAACGAGAATGATACAATGTGAGTAACTAACTAGTCGGTTGGACTCGATGATCTTAGAGGTCTTTTCCAACCTTAATGATTCTATGATTCTATGAATTGTTCTCTAAGTAATGTGGAAGTATTACACCACTTCAATTTTAAAAACTCATTATCTGTTCATAAAAGATGGATATAATGGTCGTTTTAGTTTCCCCAGAAATTTTCCTTACAAAACAGAAGCATGCAGAGCAAGCAGTTTTATCTTCTAGCCTTTCTGTTTCCAGCCTCTGCTTGCACTTGACTACGTAAATATCAAAAAGATTATAATGTGTTGGAAGGGAAAGGACATAAGAGAATTTAAAAAGATTTACAACAGGAATTTGAAAAAATTTCAAAGCTTGTTGAGCATATTTACCTCAGGTTCATCTCCCTGGCAGACAAAGCAGCTTAGCTGCTTGTTAATTTGCATTTTATGCTTATCAACCTTTTTCCTCTTTATCCATAAAGAAAACATTTTTGTGATAATTCAAATACAAACATAATTAAATGTTAACAGAGAAGCACTGTTGCCGTCTTGTTATGTAGATTAGATCAGGTCCTGAGAGTAGATAAAGCAGATTCCCTCTTCTCTTTACATAGGGGTTAGCATTTAGAGTTTGCTATAAAGTTTAACCTGAATTTTCTTTAGATGCGATCCTGATGGGGGCTACTATGTTACTTTAATTTATATGCTGTGTTGCCAAAAATAATCTCATTGTTTGCATTATTTTAATCAAAGAAATAATATGCCAGTTAAAAAAGCAAAGCTTCAAATAGATGCTCTATTTTTCTTATGAAACGATGAGTTATCTTTGTCCAAGAGCTGGTTGAAAAAAATTCAGTTACCCTTTCTTGTTGTGTGTGTTGGGTTTCTTTCTTGTTTAGTTTCAACAAATTCATTTTTATTTCAACTCAGTGGGAAACACCTGTTGAAGTTTGTAGAGGACACCGGGTACCCAATGTCTTCAGCAGCCTGCTAGGGGGGGTTTGGGGGCAGAGGTCTCAGACTCTCCAGGTCTGCAGATCCGGGGCAGTCCCCGCCAAAGGGCCCTGTAGTTGGAGATTTCCAGGTTACGCCACTCCAGTGCAGTGCTCTAGGGAGGACACCAAAATACAGGAGTTCTGTTCCAAAGCCCACAGAAACCTCCACAAAATAGAAGCTTTTTCTCTATATAGATCTGCTTAACTAGAGCAGTTTGCAAGCTGTCAAATGCAGAGACCAGTTTCATAGATCAGCTTCATTTGTAGTTAGGTTTCATTTGAATTACTAATACGAGGGTCCAGAAATCTCAGATCAGGAGCAGTTGGACAAACATAGGCCAAGCTGTGACCATTATTTTTCACCGGCGTCGGTAAGTTTATTGGCAATACACAAGGCAATATAGCAGGCGAATAAACACCTAGTTCAGTTGCTGCCTTAATTTCTGAATAGCTGAGCAGGAACAAGCCCTGGCCTCAGTTAGGACCACTAAACCAACTTGCGTAGAGAGGAGGGAAGAAAGGTAGAAGGAACCACCTGGCCTTTATATACTTAATTGATTTTCTTAATCAAGAGGGAAGCAACAAACAAATGGTGACCCAGAAAGGATGTGCACACTGTAAAAGAACTAGGGCAGGTGACCAGCCCTTGGTTTAGCCAAACTCCAGCGTAAGCAAAGCTGTGTGCCGCGTCCTCGCTATCTTTGCACCCATCTGTGCGTGTCTGCAACAAATATCCCTGCTTCCCCGTGACAGATGGTCTCCGGGCTCCTCTCATCCTAATTGCAGAAAAACTTACCTGATTTTTTCAGAGGAAATTTTGAAAAAGGATCTCTGCTGATCTTATCTGCATCTTGCCTGCTTATTTTCCAACCCAAGGTAAGCATATCTTGGGCTTTAATTTATACTCCAGCCTGTGCAAGCAAGTCTGAGCTCATGGTGCAATTAAGGACATTCTTTAGGATTGTGTACGTGAACGATGATGGTGATGGCAGACCGGGGAAAAATATCCGCAGGCTCAGAAAGGTTAAGTGATCTGCCAAGACGACCCAGGCAGCACAGTGATTCTGTAGAAGAACTGAGAAATAAATTATTCTCTTGACCTTTGAGATTTTGATTCAACTCATTGTAAAGATAAGAAACTCATTTTTACCAAATTATATCTAGCCAAAATTTAGGCAATCAAGACACAATAAAACTGATGAAAAGAACCAGTTTTCCTCACTGACTACCAACACTTAATTGTTGCCTTCAGTAAACAGCTCAAGCAATAAAAGATCACTTCTTAGGCAAGAAGAAAACATAATGAGATACATGTTTATGACTATTATGCAGAAGTAGGGAAACAAAAAATATAAAGAATACTAATGTTTAAAAATACAGAAAGATTCATAAACTCTTCGAGCTTTCATTACTTAAATGCCAGGTGTAGTTTGGAATTTAATATTAAAAATAAATAGCATGCTAAATCACCCTGGGATAACTGCTCACAGTACTTTTGACTTAGAGACAGAGTTTAGAGTAACAACAGTACTGTTTTTCTGAAGTATCCCTCTCTCTATGCAGAATCAAGACAAATATCAGCTTCCATGAACACAATGACACAGATTCGTTGTGCCTTAGAGTCACAGAATCATCAAGTCATTTGGGTCAGAATGGTGTCCAGAGGTCTTTAGTCCAACCTCCTGCTCAAAGCAGGTCCAGCGATGAGGTCTGCTTGGGCTGACCATGCCTTTATCCAGGTCTGTCTTGAAAACCTCCAAGGGCGGAGACTGCATAACCTCTCTGAGCAACCTCTGCCTGACTGTCCTCATGGGGAAAAAGATTTTCCTCATACCCGGTCTGAACTTCTCTTGTTTCAACTTATGACTGTCGTCTCTCATCCTTCTGCCATGCACTGCTGCACAGAGTCTGGCTCTGTCGTCTCACTGTCCTCCCTGTCTGGGCCAGCTGATGCCCCCTGAAGCCATCTCTTCTCCAGGCTGAGCAAGCCCCTGTCCCTCAGCCTCTCCTTGCAGGACAAGTACTCCAGCCTCCACCTTCTCGGTGGCCCTCCACAGAACCTGCTCCAGTATGTCAGCGTCTTTGCTGTATTGGGGGGGGGGGTCCAAAACTGGACACAGTACTCAAGATGCAGTCTACCAAGTGCTGAGTCAAATGGTATAATCACTTTTCTCGATCTGGTGGCTGTGCAGCTTGCAGGACAGCCCAGGTTGCTGTTAGCTGCTGTTGCTGCCAGGAACACTGCTGGCCCATGCCCAGCTCGCTGCCCGCCCGGACACCCCAGTCCCCCTCCTCAGAGCTGCTCCCCTGCCAACCAGTCCCCACCTGCATTGCTGCAGGGGCTCTGCCTTCGCAGGTGCAGGACTTAGTATTTGTCCTTGTTGAACTTCACATAGCTCCTGTCAGCCCACTTCTCCAGCCCGCCTTGGTCCCTAGGGACGGCAGCCCTGTTCCCCCAAGTTTGGTGCCATCCGCAAACTCGACGAAAGCACGCTCCATTGCCTCCTCCAGATCAGAGAGAGAGAGAAAATCATTTTGCCCTCGTACTGATGCATGTAACAAAGCCAAGACCAAACCATTTACAAAAACTTGACCCTACGAAAAAGGGGAAGGCGAGGACTAAGTTTAGAAACAACACTGGCAACCACGCTGGATGTATGGACAGCTTGGTCTTACTGATGCCAACAGCAAAATGCAGTTCTTGTATATGTATTTTGTCTTTAAATAGAGCTGTAAGGGTTAAGATAAAACCAAAAGATTAACCTACAACTATGGCTTAGTTCTGTAACCCCAAAGCTTCTTGAAAGTTAGCGTATAAGCAAACATACATTTTGCAATCAATATGGTCTCACATATTTACACACTGCAAAATATACTCAGATGTATAAAATTTTTTCAACCATACCAATGCGTGCTGGCTGTTAAACCTACCATCGATAACATATTCCTTTCTTGTGCTTTTCAAGGGGACATCACATTTAAAATTATCATTGACTGAATCTATAGTTTTATCTATGAACAGTCCAATCTATAGTTTATAACAGAGATTCAGGTAAATTTCAGCATCACCAAAAGTTCTGGATTTGTTTATATCACTTACAGTGATTTCTTTACAAAGTGTAATTTCTACCTGTTTATGTAGGTCTCTAATTCAGTCACAGGTAATGCAAGTCCTAAAATGAGGCTGTTGGAGAACCAGAAATACTTTAAACGGATTTATTTCTAATTGACTAGATTTCATGTTGATTGTACTCCTGTAAGACCTGATTAAGTGAATTCATTACCATTTATAATTTTATGACAGCATACTTTGGAGATTCCAGCCATGGAAATTATCACAGTCTAATCAAGATATGCAAACTGAATATAAAAGCACTTTAAAAAAAAAAAAATCTTGATTGAATCGAATCATGCTAGAAAACATTCCTAATAAAAAACTGCATCTCTTGAATTCCAGGCACACTACTGTCAGCTTCTGCCGTTAAGAAAGTATTTAGTAAAAGTTCTTACTAAATGCTCCATAGGTATCGAGCAGCTGCTGATACAGGATTTGACAGCCAGAAACCTTTGTGATGGCCACCCACCTGGGACCGCGTTTCCCCAGGAATGAAGAGCAGCGATGCCCAGGAATACCATACTTGAAAGGACTCTTAGTTTTCGAGAAAACTGGGGGCTGGGGTGACCCTATGAGACGCACCCTTCGCTTTGCTTAACTTCTTTCTATTTTGCTGCTCAAATACTTCCACGTGTATTGCTAATCTGAACAATTTCTATGCAAAGCTCATTTCCTAACACTGCTGTTGATGCTGTCAGAGCTACCTATCCCTGCACGTTATTATAAGAGAAACGCAACGTCTAGGCAGCTCTGCTTACCATGTAATGCAGCTGTGCAGGGAAGGAAATAATTAAGCCCATCATGTGAACCAAATCCTTCAGGACATACCCATTAATGAGATCTACTGAACCCACTCTCTGCTTTGCTGCCTGCAGGAACGAAGGAGGCAGAGACAGTGAGAAAAGCCCTCCTTTTCAGCATTAATATAAAACTAGAAATATGTTTTGTTCAATTCACACTTTTACAGGAAAGAGCATTAAAAAGAGATTTGCCATGCCATTTTATGTCTGCTTCACGTTCTCCCATGGATTTTATTTAGTCTGCCTCACAGTTGTTTTTTTTTACACTTGCCTCACCTCAAAAGTTTTCCCCAGGTCTTGATAAATCTAAACTCCTCTTCTCCACATGGTTTTTCAGCCACACATGGAGAGTGACCATTTCTGCCCCTTTCGCAGTACTGGAAGCATATCAGAGTTTAATTTTCTTTCATTTTTACTTCATAATTTTGATACTTCTCCTGTCTCTCCCTTAGGTCACAGGGAGCCACCAGCTCCTCCCCAGGTTTTTGTACGAGACCTTGGGTTGCCTCCTAACTTTCCACCCAACAAATAGGTCACCAGGGGCTGCCCCCTCCCACCGCAAACCTGCAGCTATCAATACGCCTGACAGCTGCATTTCCTACCATTATAGCTTGCCTTTTCTTGCCATGCAGGGCTCCCCCCGCAGCTACGCGAGGCACGCTAGGCACCAGAGCTGCACCTCCACTGCCTTGGCAGGAGGACCAGGCGAGGCGGGATGGCCCTCAGACCATCTCTTCTTGCAGCAGCGTCCAGGCTGCCCAGGACCATCTCTTCTTGCCCAGGTCCACGCAAGCACCCAGGGTGCAGGACTGGATCCCCTATCTTCTAGCCTGAGGAAGACTCATTAGATCATAGCAAGTCAGAAAGACTACGTACAAAATAATGTTTTGCTGTATTAAAAAGAACCAAATATATGTATAATATTACACATTACATATTATATTACAATAATTACAATATTTTGTATATTGTAATAAAGACTGTTAAATATATATAGGTATGTAGAAAAAACAAAACAAAAAACCCCCTAACCTAAAGACTCAAAACAAGAGACTGATATGCGCAACAGAGACCTATAATAAGATTTTTAAGAAAACCACAGAACTGGGATTGCAGTTCCATTTCACTAAATGCTTAAAGCACATAAAGCGCAGAGGAGTGTTTACAGCCTATATCAAACATCACTGTCACGGCTGGCTCTCACTATGAAACGGCACAGCGTGCCCAGTCATGAATATCTGCTTTTCACATCTGCAGTGACTGTGACTGCTATGAATGTAAATGGGAAAGAACAACATTAAAAAAAAAACAAAACCAAGACTGAAAAGGTAGCAAAGGCCTTACACAATCACCTCTATATTTTAAACTATATTTCAGTGTTTATACATTATCAAAGCTAGTTATGAGTAACTGTTGTTCCTTACGCTTCAGGCTTACTTGAAAGGTAGTTCAGCCATATACTGATGAGGCCTTTCTGTTTCCCCCAGTTTAGTAGCACTGAGCAAATAATTTAAAAATTGAGCGACTTAAGTTTATTTTCCTGTTCTTAGAATTATTTCAGATACTTCCTTTCACAAACCACACTTTCTCACTTCTGTATCCAATTCAAATATATGCATCCCTTATCAGGGAGTGACAGCGTGGGCTCTGGTGGATTATTTTGGTCATGCCATAGACTAAAGACCAGCTTGACTCTTGAAAAGCTCCTAACCACAACTGCAAACTCACTTACACATTTCAGCCAATAAAACATAATTATTCACATCAACTCAACACACTGTCAAATACAATACATAAAATCCAAATTTGCGCACCTGTTTCCGTACCATTGCCTTTCTCTTCTGATTGGCGTAAGTATTTATCTTTGATAGTGGCACTACCACAGAAGCAAACAGTCAATTATTGAATGCCTGATAAGCTAGAATTTTTTGTTGTACTGGCCTTTGAGGTACACCTTGTTTTTTAATCTTTCTCTCCTTCTTCCATTTCTACAGGCTACTGCTCCAAATTACACTACTTCATGTCACCACACACTTTACAGCAATCCCTTTCACACATTTCACATAATTTTTGTATATTCACTCTCCTTCCAGTGCTCATCCAAAGATACTGTTAGGACTCACTATCTGATCTTTGATCTGTGTTCATAATGTGCATTAACAGAGACACCTGCAGCAGCCAATGCAAGAAAAGGCACCTTCAGTTTCTCTTATCACAGAGAAAATGAGTTTGTTAGTTTTCAGAGCATGCAGAAGTATCAAGCTTTACCAAAGGAAACCTAATTTTAAATCGCTGTCCTTTTTGTTCTAGTTTTCTGATTTCTGAGTTTAAAGTTCCTATTTATTTTGTAATGATTGGACTGGAAGCCAATAAAACAATTCTAGTTTAAGAAACTGTTTTGCATAAAAAGTTGTAAGTCGTCTCCAGAGTACTAACTGCCAAAACTTTTTAAATTGTGTTTTACAAGAATCACAGAAAAGGTAAGATTTAAAAAAAAAAAAAATTAAAAAATAAATGTAGTGACTAGAAGCCTTTTTGAATAGAAAACACTGAAAATGCAGCATACAGATAAGGTAAAAAAACGATACAAGGAACATGTTTGTGCTGTATCACAAGAGGCATTACACTGACTCACTACTCCATCAGGTCTCACCTAACTGTATGACAAGGGAATTACAGTACAAAACCCCAGAAATTCTTTATCCAAATCTAACATCAGTTGCAAATTCACAGTGAACTCATTAATAAATAGCTCCCAGAAAAAAAAAAAATGGTAGGGTTTTTAGCACGTCTAATACAAGAAGTATTATAACATTAGTCTACCTGCTACTTCATAGTTGAAGTATATTCGGTAGGAGGAGGAAGAGAGCTGTTACACCTGAAGATAAAAGTTAACAAGAGTTGCCAACCGTCTTTACTACAGGCTACAGTTAAGCTGCAAATTCCTCTGCTCTGAGATCATTCTTGTAATCCACCCAACACTGTAAAGCAGGATGAGGAACATTCTCCTTGTTGGAGATAAGCAGGTTTTTCAAGAATTTCTGACCACCTGTTTATTGATACACACCTTAGCAGAATCCAGCAAGACACACGGTTGAAGTCCTGGGCTCTAACTGTAGGTTTGCCCACCCGACACGAGTAACTTAAATGATGATTTCTCAAAATTAGTTTGGCACACTTACCTGTCAATATACAGAAGAGAGCAGTGGTGTCAGGATGATCATCAGAATCTAGCTCCCTCTCATCTCGGATCCCTGTAAAAAATACAGAAAGTCGTAAAGAAGATTGACATGTGGAGAAAGAAATTCAGTGACCTAATGGCCACCCTATTTAAAATCTATAAAGCAGAAACGCTCACAGCACAAAGGGGATTTTGATATGTTAGTCTGCAAGAGAGCGAGGAAGTTTATCACGTTGCAAATTTCCAACATATTCATCATGCTGTAACATAAATATTATGCAAAGCTTCGCAAGGGCAAAGCCTGATTTAACTTCACCCACTTCAGAGTGCTTCTGGCAGCATGAAGTCAGTACTAAGGCAAAAACAGGCTCTTTTGGTTATCAAGACAGACATAATTTCAGGCCAGATCTGACAGAAGGTGAAAGATGCTGCTCTGCTGTTTCCCACAGACATCTTCCTCTAAGTCTTGCCAAAGCACTGAGCGTCCCGGGCACATGCATTTGCTGATCAACCCAAATTTGGGCAGCAAGATGCTTGTTTTTTTCCCCAAGTCCACCTGAGATCCAGAAATTAGGGTCTGCTGTTTCCAGCACCCCAAAGAGATTCCCCAAATCAGCAGACGTGCTAGGCATCACAGTCCAGCTCTCGGCACAGTAAGGGATAGCCTATAGCTAGCTAACTGATAAGCTCTGAAGAGCGTATGACTAGGTTCAAATTTTATTGCCTTCATTGATGGGTAGAAGCTCATGCTGAAGAAAGTCCTGCCTATCATCTATTTCTTCCTTTTACGGGTATAAATGGAAGAGAAAATCCAGAGATTTCCATTGAGAAAGCAAGTTTGACAAACTTTGTTACTTTTTGGTGTACTCTGGTGTACAGTACTCCATCAAAAAATAATACCAGATTATGTTGCATCTGTTACTTCTAACCACATGAAGAGGTCTAAACAGGCACTCTCTATTAGACACAAGAGAAGTGTAAACCAGTCATGCAGCTCCAGAAAAAATACAGAACATGACCATAAGTGAAACGGGAATTACCTAAGGATAATTCTGTGAACATCATCAGCACCGCACCTTTTACTCCAATATAAATAAAACCTGAATCCACCTCAAATTCACCCCTCCTTATTCTACGCTTTATTAGACCCTTCCTGTTGTGCACATTCAAGTAATAGTTAATGCTAATATGTACACATACACTCAAACATTTAAATATACTTTCAGCGTATTTAAGCCCATTCTTTATTTTAAAGATAGACTTTGACATATTTTACTAAAAATAAACCTATCCAAAAAGTTTTGAGCAGAAGACAATACTTACAAATCTGTCTCCAGCACCTGCATAATTCTGCACAACTATCTTACAGCAACAACAAAAAAAGCCGTTTAAGGACATTTCCCACACTGAACTACTGTATTTTGTACCACGTAGAAGTAAGCCACATTTGAGATTAAACCTAGTAGGCTTTGCATTTTTAGAGCAGGAGATATAAAGGTGATCGCCACAATCGTGAATGTCACAGGAAAGGGAGGTAAGGAAAGATCATCAGCTGTTTCTCACAAGGCAAAAACCAGAATCCATACAAGGAAAGAAGTCAGCAGATTAAAAGCAAAGCAAAATCAACTAATTAACCTAACAGGTTTCTTAATCTCTGAGAGACGGGATAAACTGCTTCCACTTTTGAACTCTCTCTTTTACACGCACCAGCTTTCAGTTTCTAAATGGATCCAGAGACAGAGGAGGAAGAATTACCTGGGACTGGATATGTCCATCACAGATGAAACTTCCCAAAATTGCTCTCAAATGCTGACACATCTGCTCAACATATTCCAAAAACAAGCTTTGTTGGTTTTCTGAAAGATCTATAACTTGGTCAGTTTTGGATAGATATTGCTAAGATTTACTAAAGGTATATCCACAGCAATAGCCTGAACCTTAAGCAAATATTTGGGGACTTTGTTGGTAAACAACACAAATAACAAAGGCAACATAAATGTTAAGTATTCAGCTACTAAATACCCCACAAAAATAAAGGCTACAGAAATTCATTGCAGGGAATTTTTGCACTTCATTGGGGAAGAGAGGAGAACGCCAGCAGTTTGTTCTGTTTGGAGGCCAAATTCTTCTATTTACAAAAATCACCCAGCAGCACGACTCCATTTTGTATTTTGGATGTTAACTTATTTTTCACAGTACTCTCCAGAGCTAACCCTAAGGATAAGACAATCAACGTGAAAAACAGTGGTTTGCCAAGAGCTAGGAAAAGCTCTTTAAATGAGAGTATTTGTATATTGCAAATTCATAGAAAACAAATTAAATGGCGCCAATATCGGCTTCTTAACGAGGCTGGTGAGGTTACACAGTGGAGAAAGACACCAACGTTGGAAAAGTGAGCAACTGTCCTACCTTCTGTTTCTGCAAAAGGATCCTCTTAACACCCATATGCAGACAAAAATTATTCAGTCCCCCCCAGATCCTGTTTTTTCCTCTCTTCAAGCACAGGATCAGCAGAGCAGAAGCTCCTCTTCACCTCAGAGCCTCCAGTGCATCCCTAAATAAGTCTCTGTGCCATGAAATCCCAAGTTACTTGCACTTCCTACCGCAACAGGTTTCTCTTCCAGATGTTGCTTTCATGTGTGGCTGGGCAAGAGAGCGTGGCCGTGCACAGGCTCAACCCTCAGGCAACACACCAAACACGACAGGCAACATGCCTTTCCCTCCGTGGGAGCTCTAGTGTGGGTCTCTCCCACACCTAATCACCCGGTTTTAACACGTCTGTAAGAACATAAAACCTTCAGAGATTTATGTTCCTTTAAAAAAATTTAGCTGAAGTTGAGCAATAAGTTCAAAAGCCAGGAAGGAGGAGAAAGAAGGAGAAG
>NW_008794281.1:1840282-1865759 GCF_000699145.1 Aptenodytes forsteri
AGGAGAAGGGACTGACAGCACGGTCACATAAGCCATTTTCCTTATCAAATTGATCTAAAAAATGCCAAACCATAACTCCAAGCCAAACCAGAGATGAACAGTACAGTTAGTTATCGCCACGTGATTCGGTGCTGTTCCGTGAAGAGATCTGACATTTTTGCAGTGTGCAATGTAGCAATAGTAACTTGGTTCAGGGAGCAGTACAGCTGCAGCCATGCAGTATTTATAGCCCTCTCTCCTCAGCTTCTTAGTGCTGCTCCTTTCCCCCCGGCGAATTAGCCGGGGCGCTGCCTCCCAAACAGCGCGCTGCAGCTGCTTCCAGCGCTGGAGGAAAGCCTCCGCTGTACCAGCGTGCTGCAGAATAAACATTCCCGAAAGGACACAGGTCAAATCTTCCCCCAGATTTGGCAAGTTTCAAAATTCAAAATGGTCCAATATTTGTATGTGTTTTAACAAGTGAAATGAAAATGTCGAGATTTTCGCATTCCTTTTTTTCATGGTAATATGTAGGTTTGATGAATCTTCTATACAGGAAGATAAGATTGTTTGTGGGCATTTCTCTATGCCTAGGTGCACACCTAGGAAAGTAAAAGTTGCTAACTAATAAGAGCAAAGCTCAAGTAAATTCAACTACTGAGTAGATAAGGCATGTCTATAAGCTCCTCGGCAAACATGCATTCATTCTGCCAATATTCTGACTCACACAAACACAAGTCAACAAAAATCATACAACCATATTGGCAAACTCGAGTGAATATGTCTGCATAACTTCTTAACACTATTTCAATGCCAGAGTGGCCCCAGTTTCTGGTTCTGAACTGGCTCCCAGCTGACCAGCCAGCTTATCTGCACAGATGTCTGCACGGCCATAGAGAAATATCCATCTCTGGAAATTTATGAGGATGGCACAGAAAATGGATATACTGAAACACTCAAAAAATGAAGCATTTGGGAACATTCGACTACAGGATTAGCATGTTTTAATTAATACAATTTAAAACGACACATTTCATTAATTTATCCCTAACTTTTCTGAACACAAACAGCCCTTACAATCTTAATGCTATCATAGGATCCTAAGTGTTCCTTCTCTATTTTCATGTACACAAAAATATGTCATCAACCTTGAAGACCCTCTTATTTGCACATAAGCTTACATTACTAGCAGCTTCTGAAATCAAAGATAATTTATACGTGATGTCTACAGAACGTGAATACCGGAAGAGTTCACATGACTATAGAATACTTCACACGACCCGGTTTAGTAAAAAACTGCTAAAGCAGTCCAGTTACGCTACATGAAAGTACTAACTGCTGCTTTAACAGTACACTCGTATAATTTATAGAGAGCTAAAGGCACTTTGCACTGTAAGGCTCCAGGCAGTCCATTAGCTTAGTAATACTCAGAGACTCCCAGATGTCTTTAATACTAATAGACCCCAAACACGCACACTGAATTCTGCATTTTTTTTTCCGCCATGTTCAACTGAGAGCTCAAATACTGAGGTGAGTACTATGACCAAGGCTTGCGTCTCTGACACATATGTACATGATGGATTCAAATGCTGCTTGAGAGAGACTTAATAAGCAAACCCAATTTGATTCCAGCTCAGCAAAGAACAAAGCGACAAGCTGAAAAATGAATTTAGCAAGGGAAGAGCTATCTGAGATTTTGAGAGACTACTATCATCTAATTCTGCCATTATGTAAAGCCAGAGCAAACAAAGAAAGTCTGTTCACAAGGTTGAAATGTGGACAGAATCAGGAAAACAGTTTGAGGAAGTGGGAAAATAGTTATTTTATTCATCAGGAGAGACCATATTTGGGCATATATTTAAAATTCAGAACAGAAACAACTCCACATGGACCTTTTTAGAACTAAATATGAAGCCTACAGCTGCTTGAACACTTACTGAAATGAATTCACGTATTTGTGACTCTCTTGGTTTTTTGCTATGCTCGACTACTCTAATCTTTTTTTCCTCAGCAGTCTAAACATAACGGCTTAAATGCTTGTATATTGTGTGGTAGCAGAGAATGGTCTTCAAAAATGCCAGATGCTTTGCAGCTTCAGATTATTCACAACTTATGGCAGCAAGTTCATGCTAACAGCAAAAAGCAAAATTTAATTCCTGTCCAAATACAGACAACATAAATATGTACTGTTAATTTCATATACACTAAAGACAGAGAATCTCCACAGTCCCACACATTGCCTCTTCAAAGACACTTAACAGACACAGGAAAAAGGCAGCATCAAGAATTTGGGCAACAGAATATGCTAAAATGAGACAAGTTAGAACAAAACCAGGGATGTTCCACGTTAAGCGCAAAGCAGACGTACAGAAGAGATCCCTCAGCCACCCCTTCCTACTCAGGCACTAGATGGTTTCTTCCAATTCCCTGGACTTGGAGGAGGAGGGAAGACAAGGTGCAAGGTCACGAGCAGGACATTATCCCACCTGTCTGAGCTGTGCTCAGGGTCACCTCACAGGCCAGTTCAGCAGACCCAGATCATTTCCATGACAGACTCTGCCCGGACCGTGCAACAGCAGAGGACTAAACAAGGGCTATTTTCCCTTTTCCTAGAGTTTTGTGCAATGTTCATGACCCCACTTGGACCTGTGTTACAGCTGACTTGACTTTACTGGCCCTTATTAAATCTGCTTCCAAAATACTTAGCAAATTAAATTGTTAGACCTCACTTAGTAGTTTTGACCTGCAGGCAAACTGCAGATCTCTCAACACCTTGGCCATGCATAATGCAGAAGGAATAGTGCATGGGTGAAGTTAAGAGTATATGCAAATCCCTTGCTGAAACTCAGTGACACACTTTGTCTTTGCTCCGTGGCCACACAAGCTGAGCATCACTGGCCAGATTATGACCGCTTGCATTTGGAAGCCAAAAGGGGTGTGTGGCTCTACAGCATGAGCATATGAAGCAAAACCTTCTTGTGACAGCAAGAGCCAGGAATCTACATATTTGATGTATGAAGCTTGATCAGCCTGAATAACTGTGGAGTATAGTAACCCATTAGTAAACTCATAAGTAAATGAGTTGATACAAATACAAATCTATCAGGATCTGAGAAGTTTCAAACTTCACTATCTCAAAATAAGCTGAATGTAACTAGCTGATCTGATTTAGGCAGAATTCAGGTCTGCCATGCAAACATTCCCCACTTTTAAGTAGAAAACAAATAGTCAGGGACTTGAAATAGGACAAGCACAGTAACAGGCAAAAATCCTTCCCACACTCAAAATGCTACTGGGCAATATTGCTGCCCAAACAGTCTTGCAGAACTTCTAATCCAACGTGTCATTGTGCTGCTTTACACCAATGATTTCCCAGGTACAGGAGCTATAGTAGGAACCCTTAGGGCAACAGCTTTTTAGATTTCTCTCCTCCTCTCGTAAAGTGGGACAGCCACAAATTCAGAGCATAACACTCATGGCTGCTGGCTTCTCTAACAGATTACTTAGTGCAGTATAACCTTCATTAAAAAAGTCCCTTTAGGGAAAACACCGAAGAGTCAGGATCAGAAGAGCTTGCAAGATACTTAAATAGCAGTTGTATTCCAAACAGTTAGACTGACAATCACCTGAAGCAGAGCATGGTTTAACTTTTATCATGAGGATTCTTGAGACCTCTGAGCGTGTCATCAACTAAGGAGAATTCAAATAGGAAGAGACCACATGAAGCAATTTTTTTGCTTGGCACTTCATTAAGGGATGGTCTGTAGCAACTAAAACAACTGCAGTATATGCAATACTCTCACTGAGCATTAAAGTCAAGCTCAAGAATATAATGTACACTACCAACAATCCTTGTCCATCCCAAAAAAAAACATGTGGATGTCATGCTAATAGTCTATGTGAAACCTATTCAACGCCTATGTTCAATATTTCTAAAATGAAACATTTTCACTCCAAAACGTAAGCTCATGGAGACTCATATTACAAGGAAAGCCACGATGTATAAAGAAGAATATAATACCAAACAGCTGAAATTCTGAGTTTATGATAATGAAACAAAGACTAGAATCAGATCCTGCATTTTTGCTGCCTGTTAGTAGTAGGTTAAAAAAAATGTTCGGTTATGGAAAGAAAAATACCTCCTTCCTATGCTTATCTAAACATAAAATGGCAATATAATTAAAGCAGTAAGTATTACTGCAAATTATAAGCAATCAGTGATGAAAGAAAAATGTGTAATCCTCAGTTCATGGCTTATAATTATTTCATTTCCCAAATACTGCAAAATCCATTATAACTAATAAATAATAAAAGCTTTTCAAAAAGCCAGAAGGTGCTCACCTTGGATGTAATTTTTCATGTAACTCATCAGATCTGTCCAACTCAATGAAGTCAATCCTAAATTTTGCACTGCAACATTTCTGCTCTTTTGTTCTATGAGAAGGTGGACAACTTTGAAACTTAGATTCACAGAAAGACACGTACCCATTTTCTACCTATACCTGTAACTGGATTTTGAGCCTAAACTCAGAGGAAAACCTATAAACTGTATTTACCAAACAGAAGCGGGCTCCTTGTTTTTCAGACTTCAGCACATTCGAAGGGTTGTGAATGTTACCAGCTAGTGAAGGACAGGAATTCATTAACTCTCCTGGCTGAGCTATGGTAAGTGAAGAGAGATGAAAGATGGAGTAATAAAAGGGAGAGAAACCGGAGTTGTGGCTGACCTGTGCAAGGACAGCCAACCTGCTCGGAAGTAACCTATTCAACTGCCAGGTCTTGCCTGCAACTCCAGTGGTGTGAACACACAGGTCAACCCATTCCCATTCGGTTCAGTTTATCTGCAACGCATTTAGGTTGGTCTAAGAGGACAGGATTGTTAGTGTTTGGGGGGTTGGGTTAAAAATTTGGATAAGAAAAACATTTGCCATTATCAGAAGAAATAAACTAGCTTATATCATGCTAGCAGTATTTAAAGGAAATAGAAATGCAAGATGAAATGCGGCAATATATTTCCAGTAATTTGATCAACCTGTCATGGAAGATTAAACTGTTCTTACGAAAAATAGTAAGACAGCCATGTCAATAATAAAGAAAACATTTGTGCTAATTTAAAATTTTGTTAAGGTTTAGGGAGTAAATCACAAGCTTCAAAGGTTAAGAGCTGCTGCCGCGTGATCTCAAGAAATTCATCAGGCCTAATTAATCTGACGGTGCACAGTCTCTTCATGGAGAAAATTACAAGCAAAACAAACAAGAAAAAGTGCAAACCACACACAACTTAAAAATTATGTATGTTGCTTGTCAAAATACAAGTTGTCCAGCTTATCCCAGATCGCCAGGGATACATTTTTCTCATTCCATTAACACGGTACAGGGAAAGATGCCCTTTAAAAGAGCAGCATGTGAGCCTTTCCTTGTAGCAGATTTCAGGCAGACTCCTGGAGGGAGTTTGCCTCCCCAAATGCAATCGCTCAATTCAGCAGGATCTGGGACATAGTTTCCTAATCCAGCCTTGGATTTACTTGTGAAATGTGGTGAGCTGGAAGGGAACCAGATAAGGAAATAAAAACACAAGAAAACACGAGCCTCCTAACATGCTATGAGCACAGTTTACAATGAACGAGACTTAACAGAGTAAGTAGGTATAGCAAGTGACAAAACATTCCCGTGAATTTTTTGAGCTGCCTAAATGGGATTATCTCCATATACGTTGGAGAGTATTCAACAAGATTAGACTCATCTATATTACAACACATGTTTCTGTGCTTTAACACAGCAGATATGTAGAGCGGAAGCAGATCTTAGGCATCTGTACCGACAATACATTGTCTTTTAAATGAATAGTTTTACTCTAGGATAGGATTCTCTTCTTTCCCTTAAGAATACAGATAGCAAACAAACAAGGTTCAATGAAACTCGAAGCACAACAAATGGAAGAATACAAAAACTTTCCACGACTTACAAATTCATAAGTCTTTGCACATTTTGGATAGCCACATGCAAGCAATGCATTAAGATCACAGTCTCTAGTTCAAAACAACCAGGTATCAATTTTGAGTCTCATTAACAACCCACCATCCCCAGGGAAGTCACTGTTCCCAGGCAAACACATCTTCTCTGATAAAGGGATGGGCAAAAGAAGAATAAAATTGACAGATGTACACAAATCTCAGTGGAGATCTCAAGTTAGATGAATAAAACCCATGCCAATCAAGCAAATTATGCAACGCTTATTTACTTTTGCTGAAAATACACTGAAATTTTCATGACAAAAGAATTACAGCAGGAAAAGACATCCCTAAGAAGGCAGCCTCTGACATTTTATGTAAAGGACACTTGACTCCAGCTGTCTCCAGTCGAGCGCCCGTGAGACACAGCTGTGCCGCGCTGACTCCCCCTCATAAAACACAACATCTCAGCGATAGTCTTACCTGGGTTTGCATGCCATTACTGACACTAAGACACGAGCTTGGGACTGGTGTATCAGCGATGCACTGGTTTTACTCTCTGCAGTAAAGCTGTTGCACTGGCGCTGAGTTCTGGCAGGCAGCTTTGCACCCGTCCATCTCCCCGCTGCACGGCTGCACCTCCTTCCTGTGGATAGTGCGATCCCTATCCCAATGAGCCTTGTTTGGCTTTTTGCTAGTTACATGCCTAGATAGACGTGGCTGTGTACACCATATATGATGACTTGGCCCATTTATTATCAAAGTATTGAATTTAAGGTCTGCTGACTTAGGTTCTGTGGAGAAGTAAAAAATATTGTCCCTTCTCTGAATCACCACAGAGATATTTAGCACATTAGTGGAACTTCATTTATTAATACCAACAAAGCATCTGAGCCACAGATATAAAATCCCTGTTCATGTAACATATTGGAGTAAACGGAGTTACACCAGGCATCAATTTGTTTATTTGTTTGGATTTTCCAGTAAGGATCTACTGCACAGAAGCTCAGCTATTATTTCCACAGGGGATTTATTCAGCACTGTATCCCTACTCATAGTATAAATGTAATTTAGGGTCTTCAATTTTTACAAACTTGGATCTGTCTAGAATATAGAAAGTCTAAATACAATTAAAGAAAGCACATATATTTTTCCCTAACTTTCAAATACGGGTCACGCTGCCTTTTGTCATGTGTTTCTTCTATTCACAGCTTGTTCCCTCCCCTGGTTTTATTTGCCTATGTACAGGTTAATTAGTCTTGTCCATGTGACCTAGTTTTGTTACCCACAAATTTGTTTGTTTAACCCCGTAAATACCGTGAAATAATATAATACTAAGAAAATTTAGCCCCCAAAAATAAGGTATTGAAAAAGTCATATATACCTATAAAAAGACATTCAGCTACTACAGATCACTAAAGCAGCTCTACAAATACGTAGCTTGCTATATGGGGAACTGACCTTCCATGCAGAAGAAATAAACGTTAATATGCCCCAAACACTATATGGCCATGTAGCCTGTTAAGTGCATTCAAATATTCACATACACAGGATAGTTGTAACCTCTGTTTGAGTGATCTTTACCCTGAGAAACAGAGTATTTTGATTCAAATGCAATCTCAGACAGAAACAACCCTGCCCTTCCTCCCCCTGAAAAAACAAGGTGTATGCCTGTCAGGAATTAAGCAAAGCTAACGCTGCACGGTGTCACCCTGACCTAAGCTACAATTCCAAGGTGCACCACAGACTTAAAAAGGAAGGAAAAAAAGTATACAGAACTGTGAAGAGCGCATTTGTGCATGTGAAATACAAAAATACTCATTTGCTGAAAGATGTATACGGCTTCCATTAAGCGATTCTTTACTCTCTAGGTGACCGAGTATGCTTTTCTGGCTACGTGGAAGAAATAAATAAAAGCAGGGAGCACAAAATAGCTGTAAAAGCCACTACTGGCAATAATCCACAGAGTAAGATCTGAGCAGCCTGACCTCTCTGAGCTATCCTGGGGGATTCCCAAGAGAGCTCCTCCTTCAAAGAGCAGCTCTGCGTCCTGTTTTCTACAGGGAAGGAATCACTAGCTGTCCACGGAGCTACATCAAATAGCAAAACTTACATCACTCTCAGAGTGTTTCCAGCTTAACGTTCAACAAGGTCTAGGAGAAATCTGAAGGGAGGAAAGAAGCTGGCTGGAGGGAGCAGCAGGAGAAGTGATGACTGGGTAAGAAAATGGCAGATTGAATTTGAAGTTGACAGATATGCAGACACATGGGCAAAACCAGCTCTACACATACAGCAATGGAAATTGAGCTCATTACTGCTATTCAAGACAGACAGTATTTTGCAAATGTCAGTTTTATGAGCTGCATTCACAAGAATAACTAGAATATTAGGAAAGAAATAAAGAACAAAATTAAAGATATTAAGTCACGTTATAAATACGTGAAATGCAGGTCCTGGCCCTATTCTTTCCCTGTCTTCCTCTGCTTCCTCCCATTCTTGAAAGGACTAGGGTAGAACTAGAAAAGAAACAGAATGTTGGCCAAGAAAATAAATAAATAAAACAGCTAGCATGCACATAAGAAAAAAATGTATTACAACTTTTCAAGCCTGGGGAAAATTTACTGAGAGGTATGTACCATTGAGTACCTGGAGAAAGCGATCAGAGTACTTATTACCTCCTCTAATAAAAGGAGTAAGAAACAGCGAGTGAATCTCACAAGCTCAAAACACACCGTGAAGCTGAGGAACTCACTGCCACAGGATGCCATCGGTCACCGAAGCTCAGCATACGTTCAAAGCACAACTGAACACGTTCCTGGAGAAAAACCCATCAAGGGCTCTGAAGATACCGCATCACTGCCTCAGTGAGATTATGGGCCACAGCTTCAGCTGGGAGAGATACCATGAGCATTATGGCAAAACCATGAATCTAACATATCCGATGTTATCTAGTCAAAATCTATTTTGGTACCATATTAACAAGCCCACCTGCCATGGTCCAGTTTGGCCATACCTTGCATTGCAAGTCTTCTCTGTGTCTCTCTATCCACCTCCCACCTCCACTTCACCTTCCTCACCAGCAGTGTGATGTGAGTGGATGCTATAGACGCAGCATCTCAACTCCAATGAGTCATATCATTATACTTTCTTACTGGTATTATGTACATCATAACATTACCAATCACAGACAAATCGGAAGAGATTAATATGGCACCGAAAAGGAGTACAGAGAACATTCTCTGAACATAAATTTCGCAGGACACTTGCATGGAAATTACGGGCATGGAAATCATAACTATTTGATTATTAGTAGGAAAGAGAAAAGTGAATAAACGGTATTGAGGGGAAAACAATAAGGTCTATGTTTATAGCAGTATTTTTCGATATCTTCAGAGAACAAATCCCTTGAGTATCTTGCATGCCTCGTTAGTACCAATAAATGCAAACACAATAGTAAGCAACCCAAATTAAGTATCATCGCTAAGTGCGAACAGAATCAGTTGTTAATGACCTATTAGCATCATAATTAGCAAATTGGGTATTTATGCTCATTATCTATCGTTCAATTTGCAATCAATATTTTGAACAGCTTAAAACACAACATGATCAGTAAAAGTCCCACCTGAAATGTAATGTTTTCAATTAAGAGGTTACTGAGTTTCTCCATAATGCACTAAGGTTTACTTTTGGAGCTCCCAGGTGCTTTGAAAACCTGCTATCCATCGAGACATTGTTTCATAGAGAGAGAAGGAAAAGAAAAAATCAGATTCTCTTCTCCCCAAATAAAGCGCAATTCCTAAGTGTCTTCCAACAACCGTCATGCTGGCAATGCTTTGTTGACAGCGTCGACCAGGTTTCCTTACCACACCGAGCAGAGAACTGCAAGGCTGAGATCGATGCATACCCCCGTGCAACAGTATTCAGATGTCGTGGTCTGGGTTTAACCCAGTCCTACTCAGAGACCATTAGTGGAAATCTTTTTGCATTGTTCCAAGAAGTCTCTTACCCTTATTAGAAGCTTCAACTTGGTAGTCACATGCTACAAAGCCCATAGACTACAATATCCACTGTGCAAAAATGTACTTTATCTGTTTTAAACCAATCTACCAATTTCAACTAGAAATTTCAATTTTTAGCTCTTGTTGCAGAACTCAGTGAACAACAGTTCCACGTACACTTAAGCCACAGCTTTCATGATTTTGAAAACCTCAGTTCTTTCTCACTCAGCCTTCTCCTCTCGTCACAGCTTCTTTATTCCTTGTATCTCGTCCAACTCCACTACATCCTTCATGAGATGCAGAGATATATAGTATTAAAGAATTATGTCGCACTAAGTGTTTATATAGCAGAAAAAAGATGCCCTCGTTCCTCTTCTCAGGACCTTCTTGTTCATGCCTAACACAATGTAGATCTCTGAAACTTAAAAACAGCATTCTTTAAAATTAGAACTTGTATATCATGATACAGGTATTGGTATGCGATCGAGCCCTCCATGGCATAGCTGACACGCAGACATCTGAGACCCTGAGAAAACAAAGCACGTACCAACTTGAGTTCACCGAGTAACTGTTCTGCACGCGGGCTACATGATTGAGCTTTAAATAAACCCTCTGAAACACAAACGCTCAGAGGCCAGAATGGGACATATTGCAGTATATTTGCCATATTCTTAAAGTCTTTCCCCAACCATCAGAAACTCCTCCAAAACAAACTTTAAAAAAAAAAAAAAAGAAACACAAACTTTTACTGATATTGACTGCACTATATAAACTGCTTTAAACAACGTTATCGACATCCTGTGAGGCCTTTTGCTGTTGAAGGACCACAGTTGTACATGAATGATGTAATTCGATGATTCAGATGAGCCTTTCAAGGTTTTGTCTCTACTTCTCTCAAACCTCAAGTATATTATTTTCCTTATCATCTCAAACCTATATAACCCAGTCCCCTTTACCAAGAGGTCTCTATTACAACACTGATTACCTCTGTTCAACATTAAAATAAAGGACACAGTTACAACATATTTGAATTGTTGCTTATTACGGACAGCCAGCATTCGTCTATATAACATATAACCAGGTCTAATGCAAGTGTCCTATAGCTACACACCACCCTTTTCTCCTTGCACGGCTTAAGTCAGAATAAGCCCAGAAAGTTCAAAGGATGATAACGTTTGACTTTCAGCTTCGTCGCTCTTTGGCTCTTCTAACGCTAGGACGGTTCTGCAAGGAGACCCGTCCTACTCCTTCCACCCACGCCCAGCCCTGAGCCAAAGCTGCCCTGTCTTTCTCTTTCCCATACTTGCCTGGCCCGACGGTTTTTACGCCCTCTGCTTTTAACTGCCTGCTAAATTTTTATTGAGGAAGGGAGAAAACTTTTACCAAAGACTTTGGTAGGTAACACTTCCCTTATTGAATGGCCACCAATGACATTTACAACAGCAATCTCCACAGCAACTCTGGAATTCAATCCAGTAAATAAGAAATAAACCACAGAGCAGTTAAAGGGTCTTTTTCTCCTGGCAAGGGATAAAGTGGATGTGAACGCTCTGGATAAGACAAACTAAAATCTAACTTAGGTATTTCTTTTGCCGTAATAAATTTTCTAAAATCCTATTGAACCAATCTAATTTTGTTTGCAGCTTCTTTTCTGGAGTATGCCAGTAGAACTAAAATAACATTTACTTTGGCAGAACTAAAAGTCAGCAGCAGCTCTTCTTCTGCATGCTTCTCTGATCTTGAGTTTAAATGTACTACACAAAAACCTTGTACCTTACTAATGCCTGATTTTGGGATTGTTGTTATTACTGTGGCTCAGGCTGCAAAAGTTTAAAAAAAAAAAAGGTTCCCAATGCACAAAATTGTCAACTGCTTACACACAATTTTATTTTCACTGGTTTCGAAACACATTTCTTTCCAACCTTTTCAAGAAACTAAAAACAACTGTTCTTAGGCCACCGCACTCTTTTCTCTTTACAGAAACCTAAGCATTTTACAAAGGACAGACCACCTTAATGATGTTATTTAGGAGACCTCACTGAACAGTCCTCGGGGCAACACGTTCCATCATGACCTAAGAAAACACGATGCCCTTTGCAATGGAAGAGAAGTACATGGAAAGGTAATTTCAAGCATTCCAGTGAGTTTTATATATTGCCAGAAGTGACAACACCAACAGTCTCTCCATCTACCTCTGAGCAGCTCCAGCCAGGGAACACAGACATCCTGTTGGCATTCATCCGACTAAACAACTGATCCGTGCACCTACAATATTTCTTAACTAGTTTAGTGAATCTTCTGAAAGCACTATAATTCAGTGAGGCTGCCGGGAATTTGCCACACTCTGTCCTTTTTAAGAAAGCCTGAATTAAAGGTGTGTCCCCATTATCAGCCAGTATCATTAATTAAATGATCCACATCCAGAAACTAGAGCAGGAATTTACACCCCCCCTGTTCCAGACCATCAGTTCTCCCTGGCTTTGTAGCCAGCCCGTACTGGGTACATTCTGATTCCAGAAAGGACGCCGGGGCTACACGTTCTTTTAGCAAAATGCTTTACACTAATGAACAAGTAATTTTGGTCTTCATCACACACACAGGTGAATTAATGAAAAAATTCTGGAGAAACAATTAACTGATTATCATCAGCAGAAAAAACTAGTCTGTAACATTCGGTGAATAAATTTCTTCAGGGAAAATAAATTCAATTACACTTTCTCAGCTTCATAAACTATTTTCCAGCAAGCTTTTAGCTGACCACTTCAGGCAGATCGAATACCAGCCAAATTAGGGCCAAACAGACATCAAGAAGGTGTTTAGTGCATTCTCTGCCCCTAAGAAAGGTAAAATAGACATAGGTATATCCTAGCAGGTATCTCTCGCTTGTTCTTACAAGTGTTCAGTGACAGAGACTTTACAAGCTCGCTAAGAAGTCTGAAACCAAAATAAGCATTAACCAAATAACCCTTCCAGACACAGGTAGAGTACAAGGTGTGACATCCACTGTACCAGCCTCTCAGACTTTCACATGGCAGAAATATCAAGTATACAAGATAGCCATGAAGCAAAAATGTACAAAATGGGTTTTTTTCCTGCAGCCAATTGTAGCCAATATTTATGGTTACCTAATAAACTCCCTTCAATGGTTACATGACTCTTCTTCTAAATGTGTGATAGTATTCAAGTATTACATAAGACTTTATTAATTCATTTTGGAAGAACGTTAGCGTGGTTTGAACTGACAAAATCATGCCCAAATTTTATTACAGCAGGATTGTACATAGTGATTACCTTCTCCAGTTCTAGTGCTGGTTTGGGTTGTTTTACATTCCATTTTTACATTACATTTAAGCCAGACAGCTTTCAAGGCAAAAACCAATGTTCTCTACAGTATGTAGCAGGACGAAATGCCACCTGTTTAACACCTCTAGGTGCTACTGGAGCACAAACATTTTTCTATATATTTGCAACTATCAACGCCACATTTGTATACAGTTTGTGAGAAATTGATAAAATTAATCCGTGGGTGAAGCACAGGGAGCACACTGAAACGGAAGGTAATCAGGAACTTGCTCATCAGCCAGAAGTGCCCACGTGGACCCAAGCTCTCCCACTGATACGATTTCAGACTCACTGGAAAGCGAGTCTAAAGCAGGAATTAAATTCATTTTTGTTCATTTTCAATATTGAGCTTTATTTTCTTGTTGTTTTGCATCTGTGAATCGGATTCTACAATCGCAGAGTTTCTTTATTACTCAGGGAAAGGTGTAATATTTACATGGAAATCTGAAGTCCTTATCTCTTAACCAACTGGCATATAAATAAAGGTCTAGAAAGCAAGTAATATCTTGTTCACTGTTCTGGTCATGAGTTGAACAGATGCCTTTCAGAGATTACATATTTAAAAGTTTGTATACGTGATGCTTCTCACTCTACAAACTTTTCAAAATATTATAATCCATAGTTACTAACTGAGATTACAATAGAATAAATTATTTACAAAAAAAAAAATAGAGAAAGAAGAAAATCCCAAATTTCCAAACTGAAAAGCTAAAGCTACCATCTAGTTCAAGCAGTTAAAAAAATTAAAAAAAAAAAAAAAGAGAGAGATTGAAAAGTAGTTTTCAAAGTGACAGTTGACAGAACTGGAGAGAAGCTGAAATATCAAACAGTAATGTCATAAACAATTCAACTGTAGCCAAATGCTAAGAGGGCTAAGAGGGAAAAAAATAAGAACAAAATAGTTTGCAAGAACATTGTGGAGCAAGGCTTGGGTTAACGATTACACTGACATGCAACATAAATTACGAAAGGCCATTAATTAGACTATACTTCATGGGACTGTTTTACACTTCTAGATAACCAGTAAGGAAACATTGATATCTGAGGACCTCAGCACGATATTATTTTCAGTTTAGGTTAAAAATTACAGAATCTTAGGTATCAATAAATATGAATATAATTAATATACTACTACACATGTCATTTTTCACTATGCAATATGTTGTCACTCTGAATAAAAATAGTAAGCATGAACAAACTGTACAAAAAAAGTCAGTATGCATTCTCTGCTAAAAGTGTATTACTGAGAGCCCGGAACATTGCTAAGCTGCTATATTCAGCATAACTAGCATTGTATTTTTGTCCCATCTGGTTTGGCAAGTAAGGGAGCTTTGCCAAAAGGGAAGCAAAAAGTAGTTTGATGAGTTTAATTTCATGGAGTTTTACACCTTCTTTGTCAATCTGAAGTCTCCCGTGAGAAAAGTTTCATGGCAATCCTCAAAAGTTTTAGTCCAGCTTTGTTGACAGAAACATAGAAACATAGAATCATTGAGGTTGGAAAAGCCCTCTAAGATCATCGAGTCCAACCGTCGACACAACACCACATGCCCACTAAACCATGTCCCTAAGTGCCGCATCTACTCGTCTTTTAAATACCTCCAGGGATGGGGACTCCACCCCTTCCCTGGGCAGCCTGTTCCAATGTTTAACCACTCTTTCAGTAAAGAAATTTTTCCTTACATCCAATCTAAACCTCCCCTGGCGCAACCTGAGGCCATTTCCTCTTATCCTATCGCTTGTTACTTGGGAGAAGAGACCGACCCCCACCTCGCTACAACCTCCTTTCAGGTGGTTGTAGAGAGCAATGAGGTCTCCCCTCAGCCTCCTTTTCTCCAGGCTAAACAACCCCAGTTCCCTCAGCCGCTCCTCATCAGACTTGTTCTCCAGACCCCTCACCAGCCTCGTTGCCCTTCTCTGGACACGCTCCAGCACCTCGACGTCCTTCTTGTAGTGAGGGGCCCAAAACTGAACACAGTATCAGAGAAAGTCGTACCAAATAGGTGGATTACCACAGGAGAGAAAATTTCAAGGAAATGTTTAATTTCTCAGTTGAACTTTAAAAAAGGCTCCTCTTTCTCTTTTCTGCCTTCGAAACATACGGAAGGTTTTTATTTCAGGAACTCATTAAAAATGAAGATCATGTCCTCAATAGAAGGGAAGGCAGAAGAGCCATCAGACACAAGAATGCTGTTGTATATAGACATTTGGGGTTAGAAGTATAATCCACTGGAAACCAAAGAAACAGTGACACACTACGATCCAACTCCGTGGGATATAAGCCACTGCCCTGCCATCGCGCAGCTGTGTGGGAGGCATCACTCTTACGGGGAGAAAAACCGAAGAATACAGTGTTATTGGGGTATCATAGGAAGGGGAACAGGAGAAAGAAGAAGCGTAAAAAAGCAAAATACTACCTTGGATGATTTTTTGTAGTATGGATCTTTTAGAGACCTTGATATATTTTCCTCCATGTGGCATTTAAAGGCTGCTTCACAGTGCCTCCTCTTTGCATTAACGCTTGCGATTTTGAAGTTGGCTCTGAGGTGGCATAAATAACTGACCAGCAGAGATGCTGACACCAGCTGAGGATCTCAAAGGATGTAAAATAAATATTTTTGTTCCTCAAATGTTTTTCACGGGTTTTGAAGTCTAAAAATTACACATTGCTTTATTCTGCACATTCATTTTACAGATGACTGACAAGCTAAATAGCATTCATAGTGATACAAAAACGTTACTTTTCAAACCTGATTGTAAAAGTGCAAAGGCCAGACTAAAAAGCAGAATTTGTCAAAAGCTCAGTTCTTCCATGACAATATTTTCAAATCTTTGTTTAGGGGTAAACTTTGCTATCAGGTAAGCACCATGCCGATGGCAAGGTGACGCACACTTTTCTGGTTCATGCAGCAGGAGCATTTAAAAAAAAAAAAAAAAAAAAAAGGCATATTTTTCTTCTGTAATGCTTTTTTCATCAGATGGAAAAATGGTAAATTCAGTTCAGTTTTGCTGGTGGTGCTCGTGGTGTTTACAAAGCAGAGATAACACCTCAACTACAAGCTGGTAAGCTGGCAGACATCAGAGGACAAACCGTAAAGATGGTATGCAGCAACTATCAGCAGCAGTGGGAGTCACAGGAAACCTCGAAACTAAGGTCAGACTGCAGGAGGAGAGGGACGGCTGCCTCTCTGTCACCAGCTCTCATCCCTCACACAGTTGTAACTACACCGAGGACAGCACTGGGGGGATCTCAGACTTACAGCCGAGGGAAAGAAAACAGAGAAAAAACAGAGTCCACAGGTGCGAGACGACTTCTGTGAGGTGAAAGGCCAGGAGAGGTACTTAGTGCTGACCCTGAGATTGCTCTTCCCTCACGTGAGAAGCCTCTCCCCCCCTGTATGACCTTACCTAGCGTCCAAGAGCGGAACCGTTCATTCGGCAGCTGGCCCCCACGAAGGCGAGCCTGCAGACCGCTTCTCCCTCCTGCTGGGCTTGTGCTTTCCGACAGGGAGCGGATGGATCGAAGCCGATGTAACGGGGCTGAAAGTCAGAAACAGGAAAAGCATTAAATTTCTCTGGGCTGTTGACTTCCCAAGCAGGTTTCAGGCCCATTTTAGAGAGAAGACAACAGCGAGCGGAGCGGCCAGCCTTCTACCTGGAAGCTCCTCAGATCCTCCCCTCTCAAGCCAGAGAGTCACCGGAGCACAAATGCAGACTTTTACGGGATACAGCAGCCAGGTTTGCCATCCCTGCCAAGCAGCCACCTCCGCGAGCTCAGGTGGGAGAGAGAAACTCGCCCTGGCAGAGATGGCTGAGCCACACGGAAAGAAGGGCCCTCCAAGAAGGACCATTCTCTATTCACCACTGAAGGCATTTAAACCACTAAAGTTAGGTGAAACGAAACCAACCCTTAATTAAATGTATTTTAAAGCAGTAAAGCCCTGTAAGCCGTTCACCGCAAGCCACAATTTTGCCTTGGTTCCTGGCCGTGCTTCATTATGATAGCAGGCAGTGAAAAAACCAAAAAGGTGTCGCTTTCCCTGAGTCCTCATCTAGATCCTTCCTCTCAGGAGCCCACAGCTGACAAATTTTGCTGATCCTAATATGAATTACATGCTTATAAACTGCAATTGCCTGCAGTAGACAGGTAGACAAGCCTTGTCTACCAAAAAACGTCGCCATTTGATTTTAAACTTTTCAACGTTTTCAGGTCTAATCTGAACAGCATATCAGTACATGATAGGAGAGGGGCAATGACTGAGCCAAAGTAAGGTCTTTGGGTACACATCAACTTTTGTTGCTCCCACAGCAATTCCAGCTTCTGGGAGTTAATATGAGACATTCTTACTGAAAAATAGATAAAACAACCAAGGATAAAGTTTAAAAAAAAAAAATTGGCCAGCAGTCACATTTCTTTTTATTGTTCCTAGGAACAGACAATGGGTAACAAAGGATATATGACTACCAGTAGTAGGAAAGGGTATCATCTTCTTGCTTATGTTTTTCAGGCTATAATACGCTTCAGAAAATCCTACCTTAATATTTCCTGGAGAAGACAGAAATTGTACAGTCCGCTGCACTGATGGTAGGATTATTCTGCAGTCTTATTAAAGTAATGTGTAATAACAAAACTAATAACAATATACTACACCAAAGTCATGTCCTATGAGAATATCGTCTAATTGGATAGATATCATTTGAGAGAGACATAATGCTTCATACAGCTACAATCATTTATAGTGTACTTAAAAATCTATTTTCAGAAATAATGGCTACAGGTACGTATACACGCTAGACTAAATTAATGGGTCAAATTACTGAGCTTGCTACACTGATGGCATGCTGTAAGGGGAACCTAATTGGCAAGCAGCTGGTCTAAAAGAGCTAGTGGAAGATTTCTGCAGGTCAGTTACCTGCCAGTCTAAAATCTACTCTTGCTGCTAACGTCAAAGCTGTAAGGACATGTCCTCGGAGTAACCCGAAGGCTGGCAAGTGGCACAAGTTTTATCACACTCCCTTTTTTCACCAGATCAGGTCTTTCGGAAGTCCCTCTCCAGAGAGGAGGTGAGCGGTAGTGGCAGGCGCCCAACGACTCCTCCCCGTCTGCAGTGTGGCAGCGGGGCACGACTCAGGTTGAAGTCCCTCCGGTTTCATAACTCCATAAGGGGCCTTATATGGTGGAGGAACTCAGTGCACGCTTTTTGATGAATTGAAAAAAATCTCCAGAGGTTACAGCAGTCAGTAAAACATTTCAAAATAGTGGGGAAAGGGGAAAACGTCAATACACAACAATTTTAACCAAAAATGTGACTGTTAACGAAAACGCAACGTGGTTTCCAGTGACACACCCTATTCCCATCACTCTCTTTCACTGGAAAAGCTGCTTTCAAAATATATATATGAGGAACGGCAATGTAATTCACCAACAGCCTGCTGCACATCGCAGTTTCTGCCATCAGCCCTCCTTTTAAAATAGGTTGATGGGATCTGAGCACAGGCTTTTCTCATTACGAAAGCATCTTTTTGTACCCAGAAAAGTCGTATCTCAAATTCTTTAATTATGTGCCTAGTTTAATTATAGCCTACATTTTGGTTAAAAATTAGATTGGAGCTGGCGTGTAACGCACTGTCAGTGACACCTTAAGCTACCAAGATGACTGGTCCAGATTCCTTACTAAAAAAATTCTGAAAGGAGACAGTTAAAATGTTTCCCAAGAAGAGGCGAGTAACTTTGAGCCTTTTACACCTAAGTCAACATCATAGACTTTCAGCTGCAAAACTGACTCACTGCAGCTTTTACAGCTTGATGAAGAAACCGAACACCAGGTCAATCAGAAATGCAGAAAGCCAAAGGGTGTGTAAGAAGTAAAGCTAAATTTGGGAAAGAATTGTACACTTCTTACGAGGTGGGAAACAGAGACACTAGTTTTCACCAGCAACAGAGATTCTTTTACCAGCAGGATTAAATACGTGGCATTTTAAGGACTTTTTCTAACACTTCTCTTGCTGCCTTTTCCACTGATTATTTTTACCCATATGTCCCACATTAAGGTCAGCAAACACTTTCTCCCTGGTTATGGTTAACGTAATGCAACACCTTAACCGTGATAGGCTTCGCTCTTGGTCATTTCTCTCCACCTCTACTTCTCTGCTTCTTCAGTATCCACCGTCTTTGTTCATTTTTCTCACCTACCCCTTTTTCCCCTCAGTACTCTAGTTGGGCTTCATTACAACTGGTACAACCCATCAGTGACCGTCGGCTCTTGTAAATGACCCAGAAACAGATCTCCCTACCTGAGACTTAACAATGCGAAAGGATGATCTGCAGAAGTCACAAACTATTCAAGATACACAGCCTCTTCTCGCATCCCCAGGTAAAAGTCATGATGGTGGAATGGTTGGATGAATAAAAATATTTATATTGCAGTGTTAACACAAATTAAAGGAGGAGTGTCTTGATAATCAGAATAAGGGCTGTTGAACATATTCTCTGTTATACTCTGGTGATTAAACTTTAGATTTAAAGCTTAAACTGCTGGTTTCATAGCTTGAGAGTCTCGGTGTTGAACATAAAAATACCATTTAACTAACTGTTTTTCTAAGGTTCGCTTTCAAAATTTACTCAGAGTATATATCCTCTGTTTGTAATTGAAAGGACGTTAGTCCCAGTACTGTATTTCCGTAACTACTGCATCCTCATTACAATTCTCAAATTTTGTCAAGTACTCGCTCTGCTGATACTTTGTCAGTAAAGTTTAATTAAACAAAAAGCACGCGTGCACTATGAATATGAAATTGCAACAATGAACTGGTGTACACGGTTAAGTATACACCAAGGTGTTACCAAAACCTAAATCAGAGACATGTAGAATCCAAACGTAGGAATGAAGTGGTTTAAATCCATTATATACGACAACCCCTTCTACATGAACGTGCAATAACAATTTCAGGAGAATGATGCCATAGGTCCTGAACATTACAGCTACAGCTTTACTAGTGAACAAAATAGGCCAGAGATTGTGTATGCTGCTTAATTGCCTGTGCTCTCACTAGCATGTTTTTTGCCTGCTCACCCCAGGATCCCAGAGAGTGAGTGCATGGGCACAACTCGGGTGCTCAGAGACCCCAGGCTCCATCCCCGACAGACAGTCTGGTCACTGCCGCTCCGTTTTGGAAAGGAAGCGAGCTCAGGTGCGTGGGAGGGAGCTGTGCCGTGCCATTTGGCCTCGGGGATGGAGAACAGCCACTGGCCTATTTTATTTAATTGTAAAGGCATAGTCTCTGGTGCCTCTAAGAAGGTGTTGGCACAACACATTGCATCGTTCAGCATCCCCTCATTAAGCATCCGGGGATGGACCAGCCACTGGCCTATTTTATTTAATTGTAAAGGCATAGTCTCTGGTGCCTCTAAGAAGGTGTTGGCACAACACATTGCATCGTTCAGCATCCCCTCATTAAGCATCCTATTGCTCAACCATGCAGAGCTATCAAGATCCTCGCCGCACGCTCACACTGATGAGCACAATGCACATTTCCCCATATGCTACAACAGACCCTTACACACAAGAAGAATAAATGCTCCAGAGTGAACATGGGTGCACTGCTCTCCCGTGCATCTTTCCATCAAGAAGACACAGTAGCCCAGCTGGTTTCTAAAAACTTAGCTGGTTTCCAAAAAAAGGGTTGGTTTGGGTGTTTTTTAAGTGAGAGATCATACACTGTTTACTTCTAATACAGAAACTTATTAGAAACAATGCTGAGCATGAAATACAGCTACCATATCAGACATCAGACAAAACCACACGCTGAATGTGTCATAGCAAAGAAAATCAAAATGCTTTTTCAAATATAATTTGAACCTCAATCTGATCCACAGTTTGCCTTATGTTTTACCTCACCATTTAGAAGTAGGTCTTTATTTGTATCAATGGAAACGTTGCACACTGTTTTCCCCTCCTTCCTGAAAGAAAGGACATGTTAAAGCTGCTATATTGAATCATCAATAACAGTGGCACTTTCTGTTTGCTCCTAAGGGGTCCAGAACATGCATTTCTAACCAACAGTATAATGCACTCCAGCAGCCCACAGTATTTGCAGTACCGCTGGTAATCCTGTTTTCAAAGACTGTGAGCACTTTCAGATAGGGATAGCCCTTATACGCTATGGCATCTGATCCAAAGTAACCCTGTGCTGGCTTACAGACTCACTGACTTGAAGGCAGCCTATTAAAACAAGACCGGAGTTCTGGGCAAACGATGCATATCAAGGGCTCATTTCAGACCCTAGGTTTTTAACATGAATTAAACCTCATCTGCTTATTCTTAAAGATGGAATGACTGTGTCAAATACACATACTCAGCACCTCTGAGATGTCAGTGACAATCATCTCCACAACCAAGCGAGAACCCAAGAATTTTTATTCTCAGCATCTCTGACATCAAGCAAAAACACTTGTGCAAACTGCTGGCAAAGCGCCCGTGTCGTATCCTTGCCTACTGATCACTCCATACAGAGACTCACAGCCTGATCTTTCAGTTCATACACAAAGCTCTGTGCTAGGGAAACTGAAATCCAGGGTCAGCCTCACTGCTACCCTTGCTCCAACGACATTATTTTCTCCTGGTTTCCCTGTATTCCTCAAAATCTGCAAGTTCCTGTTCACAGGTACAGGTACTTTCCCTGAAATTTCTGGAATGTGTTAGATGCCGTGTTCATAAATGATCACCATGAGATCAGTGCTGGCAAGTTGAGTGTAAGTATACACCATGCTAAGTCTGTTCATTTTTAAATAAAAAAGCAATGAAGCTTTTTATTGAAGTAGGAAGACTGAAGAGAGAAACCGGCTAGAAAAATCACCATCACGATATTTTTAAATGACCGCTCTTCCCTCGATGAACTGAAAAATGCAGAAAGTAAACAGCAGTGCTGAAAGTAGTTTATATTTTCAGAATTCTTGGTTTGTGAATTCCAGGTGCTACTTCTCAGGCAGGCAGGAAAATTAGATTCCAAAAAACATTGATTTTAGCATGACAGTGTTTTTCTGAATTTAATGACATGCAAATCATTATGCATGTATTTACATTTTTGATTAGGACAAGATTGAGAAGTTAGAAAATAGAGCAATGATCCTCCTGTAGGTTTCGGCAAAGATGTTTCAGATATGCAAAAGACATGAATAACTAACAGAGAAGAAATAAGCAAAGGTCAAAAAAAAGCATTAAAAGGATGAAGATAAATAATTTGCCTCCGCTATCCTTATCAACGAGTTCACACTATCTAGGGTGCATACTTTTTTAATTAATGGAAAACTAGTTTGATGGGAAGACCTACGTCACCCTGGGGCTCTGCGGGGCTTCTCTAGAAACTCGCAGTTCTGTTACACGGCGAACGCTCATCAAACTCCCCACCACAATAGTCTGACCTCAGAAGCAGCGAAATTGAAGTCTGCCAATGAAACTTAAGAAAGAAATTTGATCGAGCTATTGGAGTCTCTTGCATAATTCACTTTCTTCTTTGGACTGCTCTTGGCTGATCTGGAGAAGGAGCCACCACGCCTCCCAGCCCTCCGCCTTCCTCGCAACCCAGATACCCTACAGACACCTTACCTAAGGCACATCCTAAAGGGCTAAAGCCGCAGGACCACCCATTCCAGGAACACAGTGCAAGGAGGAAAAGTACTCTTTCCAAGATGCAGACTGCTCGGAAAGTGCTGTGGCCGCCAGCTGCAAGCAGCCCAGAGTGAGAAAGAGCCAGGGCTATTTCTGAGTGGGGGATCTAAGAAGTAAGCCAAGGGTTACAGCATCTGAGAAATTTGTAAGCTAAAGGAAAACAGAAAGCTTGAATAACCTCAGCTGAGAGACAGAGAAGCACAAGTGTGGGGAAAAAAAGAAAAGCTGGGATGGAGGCAGGGGAAAAATCAACCTGAAGAAATTAAAAATTACTTTTCTGGACCTAACAGCAGGAGAAAGCGTGAGTGTTGTGGGATAAAACAGGGGCCATCAAAAGAGCTAGTCAGAATCAATGCAAAGAATTGGTGAGGTGGCCCTGACTCTCAGCCGTATCTTCATAGGCTTTTAATTCTAGTTTACAGCAGAACACCTGGAAAAGGTGCACAGGAATAATGCTGCATTTGGCCAGTCTTCAAGCCCAGCTACCTAAATTCAGCTGCTACTTTTTTCAACTTAATTCTTCTAAACCATCAGACCAACTGTGGCTAGAGAAGAAACACCAAAGCTGCACTGTAGTTTGGAGGTGCTGCAGAAAATCAGTGCAAATGCCTGGGTGGTGCTGATACCTAATATATGTAAGATCATATGGGCCATCAAATTTGGGACTGGGAAAAGCGTTGCCCCTATTCAGCAAGGGCCTCCTTTTGAGGCCATTTTGCTGCCTCCTACAAGACTGGGGGTGCTTCTCCTAACTGGGATCCAGCTAAACTGCTCACCCCCTCCTGCCACTGCAAGGAACTGAGCGCTGATGACACCTCTGTTTCCCTACGCTCTGTTCGAGGTTTGTGCTCTCATTTGACTTCTGGGGGATTAACATATTTGGCCTATCTGGAGTCCTTGGATTTTTAAGATAGACGATATGGGTAAAGTTAACGTCCTTATGATATCCAGGAGGACAGCTGGGACTTCAGCGTCTTGGAGCTATGAAATGCGTATAGGTGTGTTTAAAACTCACTGCATTTCAGAGATGCTGAGGACCTGCTAGCTTCCACTCACATCCATACCCAAGCCTGAAAACTCTCGCGGTGGTGTCCAGCAACGGATCCAAAAATTTAACAGCAGGTACTCCGGTTCACTAATTGTAGCTGCAACTCTTAAACAGAACAGAAACCTGGAAAAGGTGGATCCATACTTTAACCCATTTTCTTGCTGTCTCCTATTACTTCCAAGGTGGTGGATGTGGAAGTGCTCCCAGTTTCCCATGGCAGACGGGAGGTGGGGTGTTCATCAGTGCCTTACTGAGCCCGAAGACCATGCTCCAGGCAGAGCAGGCAACAGCCACTGGTGCTTCATCTACATACTCCCTCAGGTGTAACAGTGCTATGTGCTATTCTCTGTTTCACAATGACAAGCAGATTAAGGCCATGCTGTGCTAGGTGATATAAATGTACTATAAGAGGAACATGAGATTAGCAGGACAACGTTGTTTATTGATTCTCATTCTTCACAATCATGAGCAATTAGGCAATCACAAATCTAATTCAGGTCCACAGGAAATCTAATCCACTCACCAACACACAACAGGTTTTAAAATAATATTTTGTACCACTAAAATAACATAGCATACCATAACAAACATAAACACCTGAAGACATAGCTACAGACCTCAGGAAGAAAGTGGGAAAGATTAAAAGTATTATCAATTATAATCCCTACCCTGAAGTACTTCTTCAAATGAGACACAAAAGTAAAAGCTGCAAAAAGCCCTGCAACTAATTATATATTTATTCACAAGAGATGAGGTACTGTAAAACCTACATTAGTCTCACACTGCTGAATTGCATTTCAGCCTAGTTACCTCCCAAGACTTTGATTATTTTAATGTGTTATTGCGTTTTTAATATAAGCAAAGAAGAGCCATGCTATTTCACGGTTAAGTCACAACCTTGATCCACAAATAGCTTTAAACAAAGATAGCATTTGTTTTTGAGGACTTTTTTCTTTTTCCTGACAGAGACTCCCTTCAACAGGCAGGTTATTCTGAGAGGAGTTAAACAGAGCCAAGACCACAGGAAAGAAAAGGAAGATCTAAAAAGGAAAGGTTGTAAAAACTTTCAGGAGAAGAATAAATTCACTGGTGTGTTCAGTTACGTGCAGGGAGGTTTTGTGACCTCTCCTGTGTTAAAGAGCCAGGCCTACTTACACAGGCGTTTCGGACGAAGCATGCTAACAGCTCAGCAGCAGCTGACTGAATTTCCCACTGCTTTTACTGCTCCTGGGGCCCTCGGGAAGCACGTTCCCGCTATTCATACTCTCATCCCTTTCCTACCTCATCCCGCCGCTCCTCTGCTCGCTGCTCGCAGTCATACAAACAGCGCGAGGGAAGGTCGCTCTGCTTCCAGCGAGGATTTAGCATTCCCTACTTCTTTGCTTCCTTCTGCCTTCCAGCCCCTCTTTCTTCTATGCAAAAACTCGGGATGCGCTTGTACCCCCACCGCCTACCAGCCCCCCCCCGGCTCGGAGAGCCAGGTCCACCCCGGGACCT
>NW_008794281.1:1866672-1866973 GCF_000699145.1 Aptenodytes forsteri
ACACGGTTTCTCTTGGGTATTTCTTTTATTTTTTAATCTCGCCCCCCGCCCCTCCACGTCTGACCCTGGCAGCGCACAGCACGCGCGGAAGGGACGCAGTGATGGGCCCGAACACCGTCAGCTCGTCCGGTGCATCCCGCGCACCGTCCTCCTCGGAGCACCGAGGCGCTGCCTGCCCGGCGGGGGCCCAGGCGCGGGGTTGCGGAACCCCACAACAGCTAACTCCACAGCTGATAGGGATGAATCATAGAATCACAGAATCATTGAGGTTGGAAAAGACCTCTAAGATCATCGAGGCCAA
>NW_008794281.1:1867155-1913603 GCF_000699145.1 Aptenodytes forsteri
AGACTTGTTCTCCAGACCCCTCACCAGCCTCGTTGCCCTTCTCTGGACACGCTCCAGCACCTCAACGTCCTTCTTGTAGTGAGGGGCCCAAAACTGAACACAGTATTCTAGGTGCAGCGAATTTTTTTTTTTCTGGCGAATTCGAGGTGCGGCGAATGTCACAGCTGACGCGAGAAGTCAGAAACTTCTACTGACAGACTGATTTCCTAGAGGAACGGAAGGTGTCAGGCTCTAGCCGTGGGGAGATCCAAGCGTGGGGTGGGCGCAGGGACCACAAATCTCAAGCTGGGGGGAAATCCTGGATGGAGACGTGGACACAGATGCGGTGGGGAGCACACAGGCGCTGCAGGGGACTTGCTGATCTCGCGCACTGCAACCGTGCGTGTGCTGCTGCCGTTTTCTCCGCGTCTGCCCAGACATCACGCACCTGCACGCGGGGGGCAGCTACGGCTCGACAGGTAGCCCCAAACGCACCGCAGTTTGTCATGGCACGGCCTGAATCTCCGACAGCTCACTTTGGTAAACACTCGTTTCTAACTAGGATCACTGCCAAGCCACTGAAAGGATTTGGAGACAGGAGGACCATAGTTTGAGTCCTTGATGGATGCAACAAAGATAGGACCAGTACTCGGTAAAATGTCGTTCTAAAAAGGCCACATCTTTGACACTTCTTACCCCCAAACTCAAGTGACACCAATTCTGAATCAATAATGCCACTTAGTGCAAATTTCAAGTTACTCCACCCAAGAATATGGATTTTAGACCCCTTGAAGGAGTCAACCCTCAGGCACAATGCCACGCTGAACTTTAACAACGATGACTCTCATTATATTGTTTCTATATAAGCCATTTCAAAGTAAATAGAACAGAAAATACATGTAAATGTCGTTAGCAGCTCACTTTTGGACTTTCTGAACTGCTTTGTACAGTTACAAAACTTTTTACTATGGTAGCTCTCAAATGGCTCTTTTTAAACAAGAAACGTCCTTGAAAGGGAGAATATTCTTTAAAATACACAGAGCAGCTGTATTACGTCATAAATATTAATGAACATTAAACTGCGTGCCACAAAAATAATTTTCATGCAAAAGGTCTTACGCACATAGGTGCATTCCCTGGCAAAGTTCACATGTAATTCTCCCTACTGGTTGCAAGTCCGTGGTGATACATGGAGGTCTTTCCTTTTAGATGTAAATGAAGGATGCTTTTGGAATGCCTGGCTCTCAGAACGTAACATCGTTACAGGAAATTAAAAGCAAACAAAAACAACCGAGAAGCAAGCAAGCAAGCAAACAAAAAGAAGGCTATTTGATTTGAATGGGAAATTCCTACCTCTTCTCAACTGATTTACCCATCCCTACATTTTGCTCTTTAAATTTTAAAGCGTCTGAACATTTGTTCCGTCAGTCGAGAAAAAATGGACTTGCTTAAACTCATGTTAGATCCCCAGGGGATATCACGGGGAAAATAGGACAGCAGTGCTAAGAAGAAAAACTCCATCTGCAGCATCTTTTACAATTAAAAACTTGCAAACAGTGAACAGCAACAACAGGAAAAAAAAAAAAAAAAACCAGTGAAGAGTATTTCATTCCTTTTTATGCTGTAATTCAAAACTCAATATTGAATCCAATGGCCAGCGCACAAAAAGTGCAAATGAAAATTACTTACGTCAGTGGCAATAGCTGACAGTTGCTCTGCATGAAGTGTATAATTCTGCATCCATATTTTTCCTGGCGTCTAATTAACACATACTATCTTCATCAAATTTCAAATGAAAAGCCTCAAAGTACGATCAAATTGAATCGTATATATTTCTTTAGCAAGCCTAAGATGCAAGAGAAATTTAGTGTCCTTCAAGTATTTGGTAAATACTGATGGAGACGACAGGAAAGCACGAACAACTTTATGTCCCCCAATTTTTTAACTCTGATGTCGAAAGCTTTACCTTGATGAGTTAAGTGCTGCCAAAGCTTTATCTATAATTAAATACATTTTCAGTTTCTAGATCTTTAGGTTTCTTCCTTTAAAAAAAATTACGATGACCTTCAGGAGCTTCAGCTGAGTAAGAGCTAAGAAAACTGGGACAAAGAAGCTACTCCCAACTATAACCAGTTGCCTGAAAAACGTGGTAAGTTGGGATGTGATATTAGGAAATTTTGCCTGTACCATTTTATCCTTCCAAAGGCGTACGAAAGGAAGGACAGCAAGAGCAAATCTCTATATGAAATCACACAACTTTGCAGCTTTGGGGAACTTTCTTTCACGAGTATGTTTGCCTATTAATTTCCTAAACCAGTCCATAACCTTTTATGGTTGTCCATAAAACTTACGGAAGCCCGTAAAGCTGCAGCAGCACTTTGGGCTACTGCACTTCGGTTCCTTGAGCCAGCAAAAGGCGACTCCTGACCGTTACGGATGGGGTTTTTCTGATCCCAGGCACTGCTGAGCCAGGCCACCTGCAGCTGCTCAGCTTCTTCCATTTATTATAGAAGCACGGGGAATTATATTAGACTGGAGAACTAACACTTTGTAGGCTGAGAGGGTTAAGTGGGATGAAACCCATGTTTCTCCTTTGCAGCAAAGGAAGTTTCAAGGACTTTTTAAAATCTCGTTGGTTTAGATTAATGACCTGGTTTCAGTGCATTCTGATAATTTTGAATGCGAGTTCAGCATTAGACTTATTATTAGACTTATTCAAAGATTTTTAAAACTCCAATCAAACAGAACCTGCAGGTAGTTGAATTACAGAAATCAAGGTAGGACTAAAAGCAATAATGTGGCAGACTCCAAGCTCAGTTTTCTTGTACAAGAGGTAAAAAGTGAAATATTTTGTTAAAAAAACCCTACATATTCCTTAGCATTTTTATAAGTTTCCAAAAAGATCAAGTTGTATAAATTAGCTAGGAATTTTATTTAGAATTTTTTGCGTATTTACTAAAACCCATAAAAAGCACTGCCATGGCCAAATTAAATCTTTTACATAATTTTGAAGAATGTATTGGCTTACAGATAAGATCTCAAACCCCTCACTCTCTTAAATGGTCCTGCCCCTAAGATCTTCACCACTGAATTCCCAATCCTTTTCTATGCTCTGTTCAATACTCTCAAAGTAGGACTTCCTAACCTCCTTTGGGGGGTGATGTTTTGACATCTGTATCCCATTTTTGTACTTCTGTGTATGCTTCCATACTTCTTGAGTAACTATTTTCCCCCTTCTATTCAGAAATGGCTTATCAGCGGCCTTAATAAGCCAGCTTATTCAGCTTAAAACCAATATAAAGTTAAATTAATGTAGAATTTTTTTTTCCTGTGACTGTGAATAGATTTTTCCAGCAGTTCTTTACGTCCTTCAAGAATAATAAAAGTCATTAAAAGCACCAGTTAGACACAGATCTGGAAGAGGTATAAAATACATTAATATCTCCTGATGTAAGATTACTGTGCCCTTTAAAATAATAAGCCATTTAAATATAAATACTTTGTGTCAATTTTTATTCGGTTCCTTGCACTCCAAGATATAACACTTTTTTAAATTAATGACTGTTAAGGAAGTAAATCTGTTCCTTTTCCATTATAGGTAAAATACCATGGAAACATTTGTTGCAAGTTTCTTGCTATTAAAAAAAAGGGAGAAGAAAAGTCTTCCCTAACTTCTCCTCCTTACCTTGTTCACGTTTTGGAAAATAATTCTTCTATAAATTAGTATACAAGCAAAAATTATTATTATATAGCAAACATTAAACAATAACTTACCTAATTTTCCTGTGTCGAAAGTTGGAGTGTCTTTCTTTTTTCTTCTGATAAATTTGTGATTTGTAATATGCATGTTCTGATTTCGATGATTAATTCATTTCCTCCTCAGGTTACATGCATAATGACACAGTTACACAATAGTTTATCTTAAGAACTTGGCTGTACTTGGCCTGTCATGAGTATTACACATAATCGTGACCTTCCAGATCACATCTTCCATTGGTACCTCTACAGTGACCACGTTGGTTGGTTATATTGCTCCACCGGCACTCATTTCCCAGAGACAACAAGCAACAGAAATAGAATTGGCTTCGTGATGTGCGTAAACCGGCCCAAGAATTTTTGCAGATTAGTATCAAAGACGTCTTGCTTAATGTGCTCTGAAGCCCTGAAAGAAGGCTGTGTTTTAGTCCAGAGCTGAGGTACGGGTGGTCGCCCTCCTCCCCGGAGCTGTGCTCGCTCCCGAGCGCGTGTCACAGCGGCTGCACCACCACGCAGCCATCCCTCCGCATCCCCACAGCTTCTTCCAGCTACAAATGTCGTTTTTAAATAAAGAATCTCCTCATTTTCATTTCTGGGTGTGAGCAGACATTGTACTTGTGCACCTCTGCTTCACATTGAACCCTTATGAACTGAAAGCCTTTAATCAGTTGGAATTACTGTCTGAACTAATTGAAATAAATGAGAATAATAAAATAGAACACAACAAAGAAAAAGTGGAATTTAGATATAGTACCTCCGGCTTTCACTGAACATTCCCCAACTCTTGTGACCAACTATGCTGTTTTACAAAATTTGTTATTTTGTACACACATCTATTTTTTAAACTAAGTAATTCCAGTCTCGTAACTTTTTTTCTTGTATGAAGTCTCTCCAAGCTTTCTGTAATTGCCATCTATATCTGGATTCTTGCTACTTACATTTTTTTTTTTTCTTTTAAGTTGGAGCCATCAGATCTTAGTGTAGAATAAAGAAATGAAGACACACTCTTGCGTTCAGTAGATTGTACGTAACAGTCCTTTTGTTACAGACTGGATGGATCAGTGTCCTCTTCTGCATCTGTTCTTCCATTCCTCTTTGACTTTTTGGACAACGGATCCATTATCCACGCTCAGATGTAGTACAGATAAGGTAAGACTCACCGTTGTTCTTTACGGTATCTTGGTAGTAATAAAACTGAAAATCAGAAGTCATCCATACGCTTTCAGAAATAATCAGAGAAGTAGTTCATGTACCACACTTTTTGGTAAGGACAAAGCTGGGTAAGTGCAGATGCCCTAAGATTCAGAGGTGTATGTCAGTCACAAATACTATGGAAATGCAATTGTTACTTACCTTGTTCAAATGCTGTTTACATAGATTTTCTCCATATATAAAAATAGGTGTAATTTTAAAAAATTAAAGTATTCCTCTCAGAGGAATTCAGAATTGAACTCTCACAAGAATTATGCCAAACCGCAGCATCTTACACAAAATACAAATTACGGTGTCAGAGTAAAAAAGTCTGCCCTTATTCATCTGCAAAACTGAAAAAGGCAGGGATAACAAACGTTCTTCTTACTCTCTAGCCAGTATAAAATTACCTTTGATAGGCTTGTTTGTAGAATACCAGGCAATTGAATCTTCATGGCCTGTTAAGGCCAGGATCCTGGAGGCAGAAAGGGAAAGTGGCTTCAGGCTGAGAAAGCTCTCGTCCTCCAGCTAGATAGATCCAGGTAGATGCTCTCCCCGTGCAATTTCAGCAAAGCCAGGAAGGGTCCTCCAGTTGTGGCTTGAGTCATCATCCCAGCCTGCACGATGTGACGCTTGTTCACGTCACCCCGTAGTAACAGAAGGTCCTCTCCTTTCCCCATCCAAGAAGTGTTCAGAGAGGCAGTGTCAGGGGACGTGCCATTTGGGACGATAGCATATGTCACCTTAAAACAATATGCTGTATCAGTGGCCAAACGCTTAAACTGCTGTATATTTACTGAACATATCTGTATATAGACATTATGGATTGCCCAAACTTGATTTCTTTTCAGAGAGGAGAGAAATCTTTCATACAGACCTCACAGGAACAACATCTGAAGTCACAGAATCATAGAATGGTTGGGGTTGGAAGGGACCTTTAGAGGTCATCAAGTCCAACCCCCCTGCAATGAGCAGGGACATCTTCAACTAGATCAGGTTGCTCAGAGCCCCGTCCAGCCTGACCTTGAATGTTTCCAGGGATGGGGCATCCACCACCTCTCGGGGCAACCTGGGCCAGTGCTTCACCACCCTCAGCGTAAAACATTTCGTCCTTAAGTCAGTGGTCGGTTTATCACGGTAGCTCTCACAGGCAAAACTCCTGCTCCAGATTAGACTGCATGGAATCGAGAAAAACAGTGAAACACATACTGGAGGTTATTCCTATTTCCACACATTAGCACGCCTATCTTCAAGAATTAACAAAACAGACATCCAAGGTTAATTATGTTGGCATCCATAATTACCTCACCCTTACACCCAGCCTAACTGTAGGACATTTGAGATTCAAAGGTGTTTGAATTGCCGGATCTGTTTTAAATCGGAGATATCCGTGCACAAAGTGAGTTTAGGAAAAAAAGCAGGCAAGAACTGTTTGGAGCATGTGGTCCAAAGTTCAGACTGGCATCGCAGCTCTCAGGACCAGACCGACAACACAGGCTCAAGTGAATGCAAATGCTGTAATTCTGGCTAATCTCGGTGTTGCCTCAGCATGTGTGGGAAACCCTAAATATATGTTTAAACTTGATTTTGCAACACATGCACGGTGTTTTGCACGTGCTTATGTGCATTTCTGGGTAGGAAAGGACACATGCTTACTTAAATACTCTAGTGAAGACAAGATCAAATCAGGACATTTTATGCACGTATATTTCAGTTTGGAGATGTACTAATAGTTAAGCAGTCATTACAGCAGTTTCTGAAGATACCAAGGAAAGAATTAAAAAGAAAAGTGAAGTATCACGTTTTTAATGCTTTTAGAGTAATTTCAAGCAACCTCAAAATGACAAACATTTCTATCCACTACACTCCTGTTCTTTTATGAAGCCATGGCTAATCAGCTGTAGGCTGTCCTGCTGCTAACTCAGGCAACAAACCACTCGTGACTTCAGCAGATGTTCTCCTTTTCATGCCAACAGGAATATTTACTAACGTTTTTTCATGTTGTGGTTTTCTGTCTCAAAACTTATTCCTCAGGATCAGGAATACGCCACATTTAACCACTCAGAGCCATAAATATCCATTCACTAAGGTTGGCGCTTGCTTGAAAGTTACACAACAAGATTTTTACGGAGTTTAATTATTCAAACTAGGGATTACATAGACCCCACATCTTTAAAAATAAGAGTTTACTGAAGTTTGTCGTTAAAAGATGGAGTTCATCAAAACCGGGAAGGCCTTCTGCTGTCAAGCTAAGCGTGCACTCTCTTTATGCAGCTTGTCTCTGCCAAATGAGGTGGTTGCTCAACAAGGGGAAGAGACGCTCACTGGTAAAGTAGTCTTTTATTCTGCAGGTATATAATCTCCAATTTGTAAACAAGGCAAAGCACTACTCTCTTTTATTCAGCATTCACTAACCAGCACCTCAAGGAGAACTAAGTAACTTTTTATAAAGAAAAGCAGATAAATTATTTGCTTTAGAGTTAACATTTAAACATCTTTACCAATCATTGACTACTTGTTTTTATTTACGTAGAATTTTCAAAGTTCATAAATACCTCCAATGTATGCCTGTGACAGTTCATTTTCCAAGTGGATCTGTTAAGGTAAAAACAGAGATTAAGAAACTTTCCCAAAGGCATGAATTAGTCACAGTGGATGGAGAATTCATGAATGCTGCTTCTTGCTAACTCCAGATTGTGTTCCCTCTTATATTAGTCTGAAGTATCTGAACTGTAGTTAATGCTACCAGGTGTTAGGTAAGCTTAGATTTTATTGCTTCTCAGCCTCTTGCAAACTGTAAATCAATTTTAAAAACTGAAATATATGAGGATACTGTCTGATGGCTGCCACATTACAGAGACCCAGGGCAAACAGAAAGGAGAGAAAACATACTTTTTTTTTTCCCCCTCTTTTATTTTTTTGTTGCTTTGCTGGCTTGGCACAATCACTCCTTCCTTTGAATCGACAACCCAGACCACAGTAGATGGTAGCAAGTCACTGAGCAAGAGCGCTGTCTGCTGATTACAAGAGTTAGTAGTTGAAATGAACCCATTTTCCTTCTCTTTGCAATGGTGCAGTTTGCACCTGGTTACACATCTCAGCCGAGGGGGCAGATAAACTCAAATTTAAATAGCCATGTATTAAAATAAGCTAATTGGATCTTTATGGCTAATCTATTTGTCGTTAGGAAAGACTGGGTGCACGTACACAACCGTTACTGGGAAGCAGTTTCCTAAAATTTGCTAACTTGGTCACTTTGATTATCTGACTATATCTTGAGTGAATCCTTGGTACAGTGAAGCTGAGACAATAAGCGAGAGCTGTATTTTCAGTCAGGTCTGGACCACTACAACACACGAGCACAGAGTCCTAATGGACAAATACAGTGTAGGCAAATATTAAAGTCTTTAAAAAAAGATTATTTCCCTTAACTGCATATTCTGGTAAGATTATCCAATAACATGACGATATTGACAAGAAATAATTTTCCTCACAGACAAAAAATACAATAAATACAAAATAAAAACATAGCCAGCCTGTGTAACAGATTTACAAATACCTTGTGACACAGAAAAATTATAATCACTTTGACATGAACATTTTAGGTTGTTTGATCACTGAACAGTAATTCTAGCAAGGGGAGTTCATACACGTGAATTGCAAAACCCAAATCGGCTGTTCATTTCCTACGATTTACTCTTCAGGTCTACATACTGTTTCACTCTCCAGAATAAAACACTGATGCATTCAGCAGTTGGGGATAACAACACTCTGCCCGTAGTCTAACATCTCTTGGAAGGGAAACAAGGCAATCATCTCCAAGCCTTGTAATTTTTAGAAGCTCAGATACAGTATTGGTACATCAGGCTGTTACCCTGCTGCAAGTTTATGCAAATTTTACTGAAATCAAGGGGATTCTCTGTATAAAGACATCGTTGATGTTGCGACCTGATTTTCAAAGACAGTGAGCACCCAGGCCTCCCTTTGGCTTCACAAACAGCTGTAGATGTTCATCATGTCAGATACCCAAGTCATTAGCCTTTCAGCATTCTAATATTTAAGATCGTTTAGATAGATTTACCCAGAGGAAATTACTGTAGCTATTAATTTATGTTCATTTCCTCACACGTAGAGGGAACATATGAAAGTCAAGTCATTTTTGCTGCTGCCAATAAAAGTCATACATTCAAAGATCAAGTACTCTGTGGTTTTGCTGGCCCGAGCCCTTCATGCCCTGTCGGCTCTCTGTCCTCACTGGAAGACCACCAGTTAACGGATTTAACCTTTACATGAGTGAAAAATAACAGATCAGCATGTCAAGGATAAGTTATACTAAAGTCATGCATGCCCTCTTTCTCCTTCACTTACTTTTATAGTCATTACATCTGATTTCCTTCACCATTGCTTTACTTCGTTTCATAGAAACTACAGTTATTCAAGCAAGTAAAAGGCAGTTAAAAAGAGCAAAGTTGCAGCTGTTCACAAAGCTCACTACTCTCTGACGTTCAGCTCCCGCATGTGCCAACTCCAAAATGTCACTAACCATCTCCTGGAGACACCTTGACAACCTCTTCCAGCTCTTGGCTCGAGCAACAGTTTAAGACAACTGAACGTGTAATAACTTTTCTCCAAGGTAATGTAAAGAAAGAGAAAAATCACTTGGTGTCGAAATAAATCTCCGTGTGTGAAACAACCGAAAACAAAAAGATTACTATTTCACTGGTGTTTTATGCATTTTCTGCAAATACAGTTACTTGTGCATAATGTGAACAGTCATATAAATACTGGCGGATAATATGGAGGTGTCAGAAGAGAACCAGAGGTCTACATTGAAAAACTCCGGGAGTGTGCAACGGCTACACAATTTTAGCTTGATTCATGTTTCCAGGAAAACACCCGAGGCAACACAGTAGAAAAAGAAAACCCAAACTGTAGACAGCGAGAAACTAAAAGATTTAGGAATTCAAGAAGTCAAAACAAGAAACTGCTAATAACTTTCTTTTCTGTGACACTTAGGCTCCTAGGACCATCCCAAATGGATTAAAATGAGAAATCTTCTGAAATACATGCAAGGCCAACTTTGGCAATGATTCCTATAGATTCGACAGTAGAAATACCGAAGTGGAATGAATTATTTTATTTATTATTTATTATTTACAAGCGAGTTTCACCTGGAACAAGCAAAGTTCAAGTATAAATTTTCAGGCCCCGTACAGCGTGCTGCTTCTGGTAATATCAGCTGAGTTTCAGAGCCATGAAATGGAAACCCAGACATCACAGGCTCCGGCATCTGTCTGTGAATGTGACAAATAATTCTCCAAGTTTAACAGAAGTTGAAGGCATCGGTCATAGCGAGCAAAAGTTTGATGCCACGACCGGCCGTAGGGTCGATTTCTATCAAGTTCGGTGACTCCTCCATGGACCCGACGGTTTTGTTTAGTTCTCTATGTAGAATATTTCTCTTTTTCACTTCAAAGTACAAGCTCCTGTACTGTAAAGCAATAACAAGGATGCTCACCAAATACATTTTAAAAACTGATCACAATATTTACTGAGGCATCCTCCCAAGGCTCTTTCTAGGATACCTTTGGCTGCAGTTTATTCTGCAGTGCGTTATATGTGAATGAACCCTTGGACCCAGCACAACGTTCTAGTGTTTTTGAGTATAATGATTCACAGCAACAGTTTTGAATGCAACACTAGGTCCTAAATCCATTCACTGTGTATAGAAAGAGCCGGATTTTGGTAAAGAGAAGGCAGAAGCCTGAAAGAAGTCGCAGTTTCCGTAGGACTTGTTAAAAGTAAGCTGGGAACGGATTCTTTTCTGCTAGATATCTCAGCTCTTACAGCTCTTTTCTCTTCCCCTATCCATATTTCGAAGTCAGAGCTGTTACCTGAAACACAGCCCAGCAGATGATCGATTCAGGCAGTCTTGTATTTCTATACACACATGCATTGGGTAGTATATTGGTTCCTGTGAAGTCCGTGAAAGTTTTGCCGGATTTCAGTAAAATGATACTATTGTGCATCTCTTCAAAAATTAAAATCACACTCAAAAAGTTATAAACTCGTACGGTTATAAACCAAAATGAAATTTTACTACGATAAATTATGGTATGCAAAACGCCAACGCCAGGTACTTGTTTTCAGGGGAAAAAAAAGTCAGAGGAGACTGGAAGGAGAGACGATGCTAAAACTAAGGTTATGATGGGGACTGCTATAGCTCTCATTCCATAATATAGTGAAGTAATAGAGCTGTATGAGAATAATTACAGAAGGGCAAAATATAAATGAACTGACCTCTTAATGTTTATTTTACAGTTCTAAAGAGCGATTTACTACTATCGTAAAAAAACAATGAACAGCTGTTTGGTCCTAACTTTCTCAAAACTTTTTCAATGATGACAGATAGATATTTGGATATACTTAGATATTTCTTGGGTACATACTCTTCCAGCATAATCCAGGGTGTTTTAACAATCTTGCTGATAGTCATAAAGCTTATAAAAATAACCAAAAAATGAAAAAAACTTCAAAATCATAGCTCACAACCCATTTTAGTAGATGATGTGCCTCGAACAGGGCCTTTTCCTTGGATCCTGTCTGATAGAAGATAACGAGGCATGCTGTCAGTGACTGCATTTTCTGTACCCCACTTCGTTATTGCTTGATAAGAATGAATTAGGGGTAGTTCCTGGAGTCCTGGACTCCGTTAGAGCTACCAGAAAGTGCCCATAAAAGGAGAAAAGGTTTTGAAGGGCGAGAAGTTATTGGGGGGAAAAAAGAAAAAAAAAAAAGTATTTTCCACCTATGAATTGCCCAGTGTAAGATGAACCTGAAATCACCAAAAGATCAGAACACAAATTCAGTACTACACATATTCAAAGTGTCATCCAGCTCCTTAGAATTAGTCTAAGAAAAATGGGCATGCATTTTATGGATTTCTTTTTTTTCCCTCAGTTTTGTCACAGAAGATGATGATAGAATTCAGCACTGACTTGCAGAAAAACATTATGTTTTAGCAGTTTCCCTTTGCAACTCTTCAGTTTAATATTATGGAAATGTGAAAGCTGTAAATGTTTTTGGAACACGTTAGTAGAGTATTTCCCTGCCTTCTCAGGATTACTCGTCAATTATAGAAAATGATTCATTCTACATCTCAGCTGAAGTTAAATTAAAAAAAAAAAAAAAAAACCACAACACACAAAACCCCATGGCTTTGGAAAGCTAATTTGAAGAATTTGTCCTTTTTGACATATATTTTGAACAAGATCTCAATTAGAACAGCGCATTACACAGCACGACTTTTTCATTTTCACCCTCAGTCGGTCATAATGAGCCGCACTGGTCTCTGTCATGGTCCTCTGTGCACACACTCCATATAATCATGCTCACCAGCCTATTTCAGCCATATAATAGTCAAGTAAGTGTTACTGACTGCACGTGTTCTTAGGAATAATGGGCCAGGTTCCTCACTGAAGTCAGCGCGAGGGCGTTTGGCCCATTGACTCAGAAATATAAGGAGTTTCATTATGGAGTAGCCACTTTGCAGAACCAGACTACCTTGGCTCGTGCTCTTTCCTCAAGGCCCATACATAGCGCTCATTAACATCAGATGGAAATCTCAAATCAAAAAGAAAATATTCCCCTTACGAGAATGGAATAGACATTGTTACTGAAAAGCCCAGCTTATCTGCGTTTGGCTGTGGTCTGAAAATCACATCCCACTTACCATATAAGCCACCAGCAAATTACAATTTCCTGCATTATAATTTCCAGATAAGAAAAATGGAGATTATAATTTTAGCTCCCATGATTAAGATGGATGCATGGTGTTCTCTGTACTGTGGATCTCAACTTCTCTAAAATTTAGCAGTTTACCCAAAGCATCCCTTTATCTGCTTGATTCTTAGTTCATTTAGAGGCTGCTGCAGCAATCTATCCCCATTCAGCAAAGCGTTTATGCATATACCTTATAAAAATTGCATTTAAACAAACCCTTGAAGATAAACATGTCTTTAAATGTCTTACTCAACAGAGAAGAAATCTAAGCTGTGTCTGAAATAACCAACTGGACTAGGAACTTGCTTTTGAAGTATTTTCAGGTGTTGAAAGTAAGATTATAATAAGCACAGTAAGAATTTTTTTTCAGTGTGCATTTTTCTAACGAGACTCTGGTGAAAACAGTATTTCTGAGTGGAAAAAGATGGCTTTTCCTTAGTTAAAAGTGGTGGAAGTTGTATTCTTCATTTGATGCAAAACACCCTTCCTACATAAAAACATTTTTCCATTATGATAGTTTTAGATTTTTTCATTTTAAATCTTTGATGGAAAATGCTAATATTAATTAGTACTTAAATGCTAATTAGCATTTAAACTGAACTGTAACTACAAGAATGTTAGAGACAAGGTACGTGATTACAGTGTTTGTTTCAGGGATAAGGAAAGACCTCAAGTTTAGTTTAGTTTTTAATTTTCCATAGCCGATTACTGTAATGATAGGAAATACATTCCTTCAGTCAGAAGGCTGTCTGAGGACAAAGTGATCCTCACCTAATTTAGAGGGCGTCGTCATCCTCAGCTAATTTAGAGCACCGTAACATTTATAGCCTCCCATGGGAATTGATTTACATAACATAAATCCTTTGAGTCCATGGTGCAGCCAGTTCTTTGCGGTTTTTTGTTTGTTGTCTGTTTTACCAAAAATCCCATCTCTTTTTTTTTTTTCCTTTTTTTTTTTTAACCAAAAATCCCATCTCTTTTTTTTTTTTTGAGTCAGAAGGCAGCTTGCTCTTAACTAGCATACATTTTACATGATCACACATTCCTCCACTTCTGACTCTCCTCCAATTCAAAATGGTCATCTTTTCCTATTACTTTCAAAGGCAATAAATTGACCCTAATTTCAGGGAGGACAGGAGTCAATCTGTGCTTCAGGAAACAGAACAATGTCAGTTGGAAGAGGATTTCTAGGCACCAAAAGCCTACCAGCCTTCCAGAAGTATTGGGAACAGGAAAATTACCTACTCTCAAAATATGTCTACACTCAATAGCAACATACTGAATTTTCTAATCTGAGAGGTCCGTTTCAGTCCAACATCTACTTAGAGAAAAAACATGCACAAAGGGTAGTCAGGCCCCAACATTTTGTGAATCATTTTACTATTCCTTTAAAAAAAAATACGTCACTTCTCCCTAGCAATGTTTCTAATAAAAACCAAAACCAAACACACACACACACGCCCCCAACACGTGCACAGGGATTAAAGTGTTTGCTTTTCTACCACTCATACACAATGGCAATGACATGTAACTAGCATAACTTCATTTAAATCATTTTATACCATCTATGGGCTTGTCACTGAGCATTTTCAGAACGTAATTTTACATTATTGAAAATCCCATTGTACTGGAAATAAGATGGAGTGAATCAGTCAGTGGTGGAACACAGGTAGTGGAGTTAGACCTGGGGAACTCCAGCCTTTGACTTTAGTGAATTACATCAAAAATATTGTACCCCGACTTTCCTGCTCGACTGGGGGATACGAATGGGAAACGCACTGCATTAACATACATAACCTCCTGTTTGGAAACATTGTTTGATTTACAACATTTACGATCTGCTTAATGCTATCGCATAAATACATAGTTGCACCGCTAATTTTTTTCACTGAAACACTTGCCGAAACTAAAGAACCTCTTGCTTGACTTCACAGGGAATGTGGTCTGAAAGCAGAAAGGAAGCATGAAAGAGGAAAACAAGGTAGTTTTACTCTAATGGTTGCTCCAGCTATAAAACATATATAAACCTTTTGCAATCTCATACAGTTTTTATTGCTCTCAAAAAAAAAAAATCATTCCGTTACACATACTTGCTATACTAGAACCGACAATGGATGGAGCAGACTGGTTTCTTTCCCTTTAGTACTGTACTTGGTCACCTAAGAAACCCCAGCTAAGGAAGAAAACGGTCCTGACTTGGGCATGGGATCATTTTGCACCGTGCTGCTTGAGATCAATGTCTTTACTTGGCTTGTCACAAATTGCGTAAGCCACGTCAGCGTTGGGTGTTCTTCAGCTTTTAACAACTTTGCTATCCTCTCGGCCCTTTGAATTTCACTGGTGATCATGTGCTACTTACAGTAATACTCTGTCTTTTTTCCTTTGCAACTCCAATAGCTCAGTTAAATTTTGGGGTGCCTCAGCCCCCTGCTAGACCTGTTGTAGCAAGACAGCCAAGGGGAGTGCTGTAGAGAGAGCTTCCCTTGAGTGCAGGGAAGACCGTGAGCCCCATATCTGGATCTCCCTGGTGTGTGGCGAGCACACGACTGGACAAACACCAGCCAGAGTGGCCGTACACCACCCATACTCTGCTCTCCAGGGACCAGGGAGACACGGGTGAATCAGTACAATGCAGAACAACCTATGTTATCTAAAAACATACGCATTTTATAAATTGCCCTCTGCAGCGAACTCTTCATCTAAATTGCTGGTGCTCTGAGGTCATTCTGTCTGCATAATATTTGGGTGCCTTATTATTTGCTGATGGGGTAGGGAAAGTGGGACTTGATTTTTCCCAGCACTCACTGGTACAAATGCAGGAGGCAGACAGATATGTGGTCACCAGCAAATTGTGCAGATGTACAAGTTCTTCTCTGCCAATGTCAGGAGACGCAGAGGTAAGTCAGCTCCCAAAGAGATTTTGGGGATAGCAGAAAAGGCCTCCCCTCTTGCTGAAGGCAATGGCCGTTAAGGGAAGGAAAACAAGCCCCTGCCTGAAGAGAGGATGGGAAATTCAGGTGGCACTGGTACGAATTAATCCAAGCGTGCCTAATGAAATGACAGGCGATTTCCAGTGCCATTTCACCTTTTGAGTCCACACGTTTCTCTTTATCAGCTCATCCAAGCTGAAACTGCAGCCTTGTCCCTAACTGGGGAGCAATAAATAGGCTGTCACCCTCATCAGGTTTTCCCTCCCTCAGCATGAAACCTGTCTTAGTGGTAGTCGGACATGTATTACAAGGAGCAGCCTGATAGCTGGGAAAAACAAAATGAAGTACCAAAACAGCTACTGGAATAAAAACCTGCCATGAATCCTCAATATTAAAGGAGGAAAAAAAAGAAAAAAGAAAAAAAAAAAAAGGAAAAAAAGGAAAAAAAGGAAAAAAAGGAAAAAAAGGAAAAAAAGGAAAAAAAGGAAAAAAAGGAAAAAAAGGAAAAAGGGGAAAAAGAACAAAAAGAAGAGTAGCCCCCACCTCTGCAAAGCCAGCACTGACACGTAGTATACGTAGACATATGGAGCCCAAGCTTCATTTTTTATGGTTTTTCTTACCTCGCCTTGGGAGTCCTAAAGCAGGCAGAAATTCTCTGCCAGGTTCCCCATAGGGCACTGATCTTCTTACTTCTGTTTTTCCCTTTCGTCTAGGCGTGCATCAGCTACCTTCTTGCATGACGTTATGAATTTCTTTGCCGAAAGGGTTGTCAGGCCTTGGACCAGGCTGCCCAGGGAAGCGGTTGAGTCACCATCCCTGGAGGTATTTAAAAGACGTGTAGACGTGGCGCTTAGGGACATGGTTTAGTGGTGGCCTTGGCAGTGTTAGGTTTATGATTGAACTTCATGATCTTAAGGGTCTTTTCCAACCTAAATGATTCTATGAATTATGAGCTTAAAGGCAATCAAGATACTGCGAACTTACGAACCATATTTGTGTGATTTACAAATCTGCTCTGTAAGTTCAACACTCAGTTATCCTTCAAGGGGATTTTATTTCTAACTGGGTATCAAACTATGTCACGATCACAGCTGAAAAGCAGTGCTTCAGTAAGAATTTCCTGAATATTTAATAATAAGAGTCATGGCATTGCCAGTAAGCACTGTAACGAGCTCCCTTGAGAAGCAATAGGACCGAGATACCAGCACAACCATTTTTCTGCGCAGCTTTTCCAGTCGAATGGTTCACAGCCATGTGTGCATAAAACAATACATTTCATAAAAGTTAGGCATAAAGCATAGAAAAATCTATCCTGAATATTCTTACTTGTTTTCAAATTGAGACGGGCTGGCCACAGTCACGTCATTATTGAGTGTGTTTTGCAGAAAGATCCGAGCAATCAACTTTTCATAAACCAGTGTTCATGAAAAAAATCATTTAAAAGTCAAATGTATGAATATTGTTTAAAAACAAATGGAAAATATGTCGATGCAAACATTTGAACAAAGAATTCCTCTGTTTTTCTCCAGTCAAGAAGCAGGCGTTACATACAATGTATCTGGCCAAATGCCCGCAAGTAATAGCTCAAATTTTGAATATTCAGGGCTAGTCATAACATGAATAATCCTTGTGTTGAAAAAAATGAGAGAATCTACTTCGGAGCAGTTCTGTAAATTAAAAGAACAAGAAAATTCACTGGGGAGAAATTATATGCCCTGCTGTAACTATCACACTGCCCGAACTTCCAGAGTTACAGTTTTCTATATTGTAGCATTAGTCTGATTTGGTATTTGCAATATAATTTAGCAACTAACTGCCCTCTTCCTTACTTCAGGTTTCCAACTGGGGAGAAATTATATGCCCTGCTGTAACTATCACACTGCCCGAACTTCCAGAGTTACAGTTTTCTATATTGTAGCATTAGTCTGATTTGGTATTTGCAATATAATTTAGCAACTAACTGCCCTCTTCCTTACTTCAGGTTTCCAAGCAAGTAAAATTTCCCTCTTTCCCTGTCCCCTCCCCTAGGGATCACTACCTTAATTAAAACTAACTTACAGTATCTTTACGGTATAAGGATACTTACATATAAGTATCTAAAAGTATACATTTACACTATAAGTACCCCATACACAGCTTTTAAAAGTTTTCCACTCTTTAGGGATTGCCTAAAATTGAGTGCAGATTCACAGGGATTCCGTTTTTCATTCCAAAATTATAAACAAGAATTTAAAAATACTGTCTTCTGTATTTTCATGGCTTTCCTTTATGACAGTCTTTCCAGTATGCTTCCTTCAGAATCGACTATTGTATCTCTATGGTAGACCAGCACAAATTTGTCAATATTTCATATGGGATTGAATAAAATTAAGATGGAGTTATGAGAAAATACTTTCTTTCTATTTAAAGACAAAACTGGGTAGTTACCTACTCTAGGAAGGACAATTATCCAAACAATATATACTCTGAAACTAGAACAGAGAGTCCATCACCTCACGGAGCCAAGGAAGCATATACTGGATATGAAATAAGAAGATTAGGAGTGGAGGGCATTTACAAAGAAACATCCTCTTTGAACAAAAACAACGCAGCACAACCAGAAGGGATCTAGGAGCTATATAAAAGATACTTTATAGGATGGCATCCTTGGGGAGCACATCTATTTGAATAGCGAGTGGGTCACAGGGGAGAGAATGAAATCTCCCGACAAGCATCATTTAGAGAGACAAACGTAGATGTCAGGTGTCTCTGCGTTAGAGGTTCTGATTTTGATAGGCTCGGACAAGACCATTCTTTGAAAGTACGCGATTTTGCTCCATCACTTAACTAACCTAAAAAATAGGTATCTACTTTAGTTTTCTGAGTTTCAGACTAGAAACGGTCTTTTTTTTAGTTTGATTGTGTTTTTTCACTCTTTTCTTAATTGTTTTTTGTGTTGTTACCCATTGCAGGTAGTTGTGAACAGCTTGAAAATGTGCTTTAACTTATTCCAGGGATATAGATGATAAAACTAATTTAGCCATAAAAAAATAATAATAATAATTCACTGTTGCTTTTGAGATGAAGCCTAAGGATTTTAACTGGCTGACTTACCCTTTAAATTTCCAGTCGAAATCTGTAAGGGAGGTAGTGGAGAAAGGAAATCTGGAGCCAGCGTTACTCACGAGTCTTAGTCAAGAAGAGGCACCCATTCATCCGGACGGCGCACCGCGTTCACCACTGTGGGACCATAAATTTCCAAGGAGCACAAGAACAAAGAAGAGTTCCTTCTCACCACTTCCATCTTTGCTTTTCTGTGCTATTTTAAGATTGTTGTCTTCTCAAATTTTCTGCAAAGCGTGGTGCACACCTGTGGAGTAGAGAACACGGTAACACTAAGCGTGTACATACTGTTAGAGAGTCTGTCTCGATTTGCAAAATCCGAGACATTCATACATCATGAAGAAACTATGCTGAGCCCACTGTGACACACTCAGGGTATTTAATGTCACGCTGCACTCATTGGCTTCTTGCTAGTCAACTTCCATACCATTTCCCTGCTTGAATTTGCGTCCAAGCAAATATCTCTGCATCAATAGGGAGCTAAATCAACCATATATTGCTCCATTAAAGCCAGTGAAGTTTCTTGCTTGCACTTTTTTAAGGGTCTGTCTAAAATCAGATTTTAAAGACAACTTGCAGTTGACATTAAAAATCATGCTATAAACATCTGACGAGATACGGAAATACTCATTGTTGGATTTTCAGAATGATTTTCAGTTTGCTATCTGCTGTCCTTGCCCAAGTAAAATATGACAATGTTTCAAACATGTAAAAATATTCCATGGCTCATTTTAGCCAATTCAATCTAGCTTTCTTGAAAATTTTCCCTAGTTATACATATTCCTTTATGAATTATGTTGGTAACATCTTGAAAACCTATTTTATCCCAAGCAGCAGATACAGCTTTTAATTGAGAGAATTTATGGGGATGGTCAACACGGGGTCTCAAATAATAAGGCAGGGGTAAAGTAGGTCATTTTTATCTTAATCCCATAGTGAAAGGCAGATGAGTTGAGTTGTTCTGTGGACGTCTTTACACAAAATCCCAAGGAAAAAAGGGTACAATTGTTCATGGTAAGGAAGGTAAATGCAGTATAGTTGAATTTTTATTTGCTATGGCATGCATTTTGTATGGGTGACAGGTCCTTTAAGGGTCTAGAAGAGTCTGGTTCACACCAGCTGTGGTTTTTGGAGGCAGTGTTACTAGCTCGATAAGAACGGGACACACGTCCATCCTCCTTCATCACCGAGGTTACTTAACTTTCAGTTATAATAAAGCCTCATCTTGGTTATAATCTCTGTCTCAGAGTTTTCCTTCACCGTCAACACAGAGTACGCCACATTTCACAGTAGGCAGCGTCCTTGCCATTCATTTACTGAGTGTTTATATAATCAGTTGAACACCAAACTCACACTACAGCCTAGGAACAAACAAAGGAGGCTTGGTTTCCATGTGGGACTTCTCTTAATCAACTAGACAGCACGGAGCAACCATTTACTTCTAATTTTTATGTCAATAAGGTAAACACCATTTGAACCTGCACCCCAGTGTAAGCCTGAATTTAGGGGCACTGTTTCATGAACTTTCCCAGGCAGAGGATGCTCGGTCCACTCCTCTGAAGTAATTACAGTACAATTGTTATCTTAACGTGTTTTCAGTTCTTTGAATCCAGTTTTCTGGCTATTTTTAAGCAATGGTTTATTTTTCAAATGGTACTTTAAAGACAACTTAGGTCTGCACGGAATATTTTGTTTGCATGCTGCTTATAAGGTTTTGCGTTTGGTAAAAGTTAACAACAGAAAAGTGGATTAAATCCAAAAGCAGCAGAATAAAACTATTTCCCAAAGAGTATCATTTGTTTCTATAATTCAAAATTTGATGCACAGGACATCAAGTCATTTATCAAGTCAAGCTGAATTGTATTTGTTTATAAACTTTTACAAATGTGTTGGATCCAGCAACAGTGATTTCAAGTTCTGTAGTTAAATTTGTGTTAGAAGGCTGGGATATGCGTTACCATTAAAACAGACACTAAATTCCTGTTATCACTATATACTATTTAAAATCTTATCTAAATTTCATCAACATTGTCTTTGCAGTAAATTATACTGGTGAGGGAAATGCAATCATATGGTTTTATTGCTAGAAGGCTCAGAATACCTTTTTTCAATTTATTTTTTTAAATAGCTGCATTTACTGTTAAAGATGTCGATAAAGTGCCTTTTTTCTGTTAAAAAAAAAAAAAATTGCAGTTGAAAAGATTAGGAATTTTTCCCTACTGTAAAATTTTTACTTGCTATCATGAAGAAATTTTTAAGGCAGCCAACCAGAATGTTCTAATTCTTTTGTCCCTGTTTCTCAAAATATCAAAATGATGTTACGTGCCTTGTTGTCCCAGATTGTCTGTCGGTAAATTGCAGGGCGTAATAGATCATTTTATGGTAACCCAGAAATAAGGCGCTACGCGCTATCCTCGGTTGCAATACCCACGCTGCTGATATCAGCTGGGTCATAGTACTGTGGCAGAACATACAGTTTGGGTTGGATTGGCTCTATAACAAAACGTGTAAAATATTTGCTGCACCTTTGGTATTCGTAGTGCCCCAAGAGTGCTAAATATCAACCATCAGCACTAAAGATATAGTGAATTTATGTGCACTGGCACAGAAGTGTCTGGAACGGCTGTAACAGATTGGATTTCCTCAGGGTCTGACAACAGCCAAAGCCCATGTACAAGTACATCACTATATATTTTCTTTGTTTATGACACTGTTCACTGTAGTTACCACTTCTGTCTTAATGTTATAATTTTAAATTAGGCTATAGCCTTTTCACTATTTCCAGTGTCTATCTTCTGTACACGACAGCACAGTTTCCAACAACCTGCAGGTACTTAAATGCCATAGATATATTACATATATCATATCATACATGCAACCTTTATAAAGTCTATCCTCCCCCATGACTAAAATACCTTCCTTTCCAGGCTGCCACGAGCCGAGCAGGCAGCTGTGGGAGCCTTCCCTTCAGAAAGCTGCCTGGGCATTAATATGAAATGTAAGATGCCATTTCACATTCAGAACGATTACCAGATCTCATAGTGTTCCCAGAGAATAATAAAACCTCTGTGCTTCTTAGAAAACAAATTTGCTGCCCGTCCAACGGGTGACAGCTAATACAGATACTCGTGTCTACCTGTGACAGCTGCTAAATAGAAACAAGCTGGTCTTTGCCTGTGCCTCCTGGTAAGGTCGTTACAGAAGCAGACGTCCCATTCGTAACGATATTGCCATCGACATTGGGTGCCTGGGCAGTATATGGAAATGGTGTATCTGCCCATGAATAGAATTATCCGGAGGTGTCAATAATTAGGAAAGACCTTACACTCTCCTGTATATTCCATCCCTTTGAAAACAAACAAGAAAAGGCTTTGTGCCACCAGATTAGATCCCTGGAACACTTTACAACATTAAATAATTAAGGTTCTCCACTTTTACGTCCTCAGAGAGCGCGGTTGTATATGGATATCGGTTGCTGCATTGCACCATGAAACGTGAATAGTGGAAACCGCGTAGCTCTGAGGCAGGGTTGAGATGGCCGCCCATCACCAGGCAAGAACTGACCAAAGTTAGGCAATCTGACCCAAAGTGAAAGCCTGCTCAGCTAGGCACAACTCCCTTATACAAACCACAACTTTGGAAGAACGTGAAGCCTGGTGACCCGGCGTTTCTGATAGCCAAAGATGATTGAGCCTTAAGGTGGAGGTTTTCCCCAGGCATAAGAGCCACAACAGCAGGATAAAGTCACAGGCTTTGAGAGGAAGCATAATGCAGTTATTTCCTACAATGCCTTGAACCAATCTGCTGCAAACGCCTACCTCTGCTAAGTTTGTGACACCTGCAGAGCATGACCACAAGTTATGTGCTTTAAGGCTTCTAAAGGGAACAACAGCTAAAGTAAAAAAGTGTCTGATACATCTTAAAAGTGCCAACATGATCCCTACGTTACCCACCCTTCCCAAAAACAAACACAAACAAGGGTCAATAAACAGTCTCTTTTTTAGAGCAGATTAAGTCATTCCAAAGTATTTTTCAACCAAATTACTAACCGTGGTTTTAAAGATTTCAAAGGGCCCAGTTAATTATTCCGTAGCTGTGGCTGTATCTCCTATTGTCCCTTCTCCCCTTAAGTGTTATTCTAAGTGAGATATTCTTCCATTCAGCTACAGAGCTTGAGAAGTGCTGGCGTGTGACTCTGGAGGTCCCTTTCCCATCTGTTCAAAGCATCTTTATGCTCCCGGGCTGAAAGTGTAGTTGTTCTACTCTGATTTCTTCAAATACTCGTCTGAACGCTTGACTCCTGTGAGGAGGCTTGCTGATTTCAGTGTTACTTATTACGCGGACACAGAAGCGTTTGCGTATCTGTATGCTTCTGTTCCCTATTTACGTAAAGGGGATGTCACTTTTCTCACCGCGTAAGTATTGGAAAACAAATTCACACGTGACAGCGAGTTGCTCAAGTACCACAATGATGGTACAAGTGCTGTCGCTGGCTTGATTCTCCGTTATTATTAATGGGCCAAATGAACAGTTTATCAGAGACGATCTCATACAGTCAAAAGAATGGAAATTAGCTACCGCCGGTGGCTTTAAACTGAAACGTGAGCGTGATGTGCAGGAATGCATCATTCTTAAAAGTGCCTCTCTGTGGCTGTGACAGACAACAGGGAAGAGGGTGCAAACGGGTTTAAATGACTGTATCTAAAGCCGTTGTTGCTTTGATCTGGTTGAAACAAGCCGGTATTTTAAAGATCATTCACATATTAAGTGGCAGGTGCGCATTTCTGCTTCTTATTAGAAAAACCCCCAGCTGCTTTCTGTGAATTTAGCTTTGGGAGCTGGAGCGTTCCAGTTTCAGCCTGCATTCTGGGACAGGTAGCACAGACCAATTAATCATGAAAGCTCCCTCAGATGGTCTCACCTTCTTTTGTCTTTGAACAGCACGATACAAAATAAAAATGGGTCATCAATGCATTAGCAAGAAGCTATGATACCCTATCCTTGAAGGGACGCTATACTTGCAGCGTAGCCATGAGGTGCAGGGAAAAGCAATCATCTACACATTGCAAAAGCGTGTCATCTGAGGGGGGGGATCGTTTGCTTGTTTGTTTTTACAGGCAGCACTAAAATGCTGCTTTATAGCAAGGATGTTGATAGCTTTCAACTCTCTAAATCCTGGGTGGAAGAGTTGGAACACGTAACGCTGAGGAGCAGCTTAACTCGCTGCACACCAAAGATGCCCGCTGTCAGTAGGAGCCATGAGAAATAAGGGGATTTTGGCAATAAAGGTGGGAGCCAAATGCCTGCGGCACAAGATGTGCTGACAGGCTAGGAGCAACAGGTAAACAAGAGAAGCGTGTTTACGGAGGAAAAAAAATTAGCTGGAAAAACGTGTAATAAAGAAAAAAGGTAGAAATGGAAGAAAGTTGTCATGAGAGGTATAAAACCTCATTATCCTTCACTTGGTTTTCATGAAGAGAGTGAGGAGGGACTGTACACAAAACAAAGGGGGAAGAGAGGCAAATAAATGACAATTCAAATCTCTGACTAGGCAGAAATCAGCCCAACTCTACTGTACAGCTTTAATAGCAATAACAGATTCCTTGGGATTGACAGAACAGGCAGAAATAGTAGGATGAAATCTGTGTTACATTTATTATGGATATCAAGAAAAAAAAACCACAGAACTAGAAGGCTCTACCAGCATGATTTGAATAACAACAATAGCAGAAAATAGTTGGCATGGAACATTTAGCAAATTATAACTAAATTGCAGACAGTCAGCATACATTTACCCACACAGAGAGCTTGCCTAACGAATCTCGGAGTGCCTCATTGAAGAAGCAGCAATAACAGAAAATATTTTACAGGGAGAGAATCTGTGGGTATAATTTCCTGCAGGAAACACTTTTGGGAGAATAACCAGCTGGAAGTTAAACGTGAATAGGGGAGCAACCACAACAATCAAACTTCAGTCAGCGCAATGTTATGGTGGAAGAGAAATAGTAAAGAACAGGAATAAATTAAAAGAGATCTTACCTTGCAGGACACCAAGGGAGTAAAGGGTCTTGAATGACAAGACAGATTTCTGCACTATTCCCAGGAAAACACTTGGGAATGCGTGTGGGCAAGAATCCCAAGAGAGGTGATGTTTTGTATTTAATCAGGAATAATATAATTATACCCTCTTCCCCAAACACTTGGGGGGGGGGGGGGGGGTTGTTGTTTAGAGTCTAAAATTTTAAGGCTGAAAGAGACAGCAATATATTATTCTGAATTCATATAGAATGCAATACCAAAGCATCTCACCCAATAATTTCTGCCTGGACAATCATATCTAGGAAAAATACTTATTCTCAATTTAAATACTTCAACAAATTCACTATGTCCATAGGCTAATTGTTCTGATGGTTAATTACTCTCAGTGAATCTTAAATGTACTCTGAATTAGTCTGCCTCCAGTTTTCAGACTCTGGTTTTTGATGCACCTTTGTTCGATCTCGGCGAGCTCTGCAATCCTCTTCCTGGAGGTTCTACAGGTTTACTCTAAGTTACCTTATCTTGGAATAGCTTGAACTTCTTTAGTTTCTCATTATTGATCATGATTTTGAGACTCCAAATCATTCTTGGGATCTTTTTTCCATTCTTTCCAAATCTCTAATTTTCTCTCTGAAGCGTGTACACCATGTGTCCACATAAACTGGATACAATTTACTAGTGAATGCCTAATCAGCATACAGTCATAAATCTTATTTAAAAAAAAATAGAAATCAAAGCAATTGCAGATAGCACCGCACCCTGGTACGGACCAGAAAGTCAGGTCTGAATTCCTGAGAATGCCTCTACAATCTGGCTTCTGGCAGAGTTAACCCTGATTCAGTTTTTCCCGATTTTTTACACTTAATCGGAAGAGAATCTGTGGGGACTACACCGTTCTGGTTAGAGGAAGGAAAAAACCAATGGACAACACAGAAGGTTCAAGAGAGGATAACTGAGATAATAAGCCTTAATGACCCTAAATGATAAACGAAAGAAGGTTAAACATGCTGTGGAAAAGAGAAGATGAACAGAAGACCTCGCTGATGTATAAAATACCTTTAGGGAATAGAAAGGATAAATTTTAGTAGACGAGAAATTTAATAGAGGGATATGCAAGCATGATTCATTAATTAACATCTGTATTAGTTAATGACGATGAAAAGCTCCATATTATTATGAGAAAAATAAAAGCAGCTGACAACTTTACACTTTTTAACACAGAAGTTCAACAAAATTACTAGGGAGGCATCACTAGGCTGTGCAAGCACCTGGGTTGGCATAACACAGGCATGGCAGCGGAGGAGAGGAAGGGGCCAGGGTAAATTTTTGATGTAACACAAGAGCTCTTTCTTTGGAGAGAGTTCATTTTTGCCATCTCTGCCTTCAAAATAAGTGCAACTGTCTTCCAGTTAACTCGGTTTCCAGACTTTCATCACAAAGACCTTCTCACTGGTCCTAAGGAAATATTCCATATTCCAATGCTGTAACAGAAAAAACCCCCTCTGAGGATAATTATGTATTGGAACAGATTGCCCACAGAGGTTGTGAAATCTCTGTCCTTGGAGGTTTTTAAGACCTGGTTAGACAAAGCCCTGAATTGGCCTCATGTGAATTCAGGCTTGACCCTGCTCTGAGCAGCAGGTTGGACTGGAGACCTCCCAAAGCCCCTTCCAACATGAACGAATCTATGATGCTGCGATATAAAGGAAGATTTTATAACTTAAATAATAGAGAAGCGATATTGGTAAGGAAAATATGAACATAATTTACCAAAATATGAGCTATTTAAATACCAAAAACCACGTACCAAATAATTTAGGATATTTTTGCCTGGAGCGATTTCACACATTGCGGTCTCTGAGGTGTTTTAGTGGGTCTCCATAACTATCATAAAGCTTATTGAAGCAGAAATATTTTTCAAGCAAGAGGCTGATTTATACGAAACAGAAGCTATAATCTCCTTAAAGTCTGCTTCTTTGATTTGGAGAGGTGAAGACTGTTGTTAAATGAATCTCAGTTTAAAAGAAATATTTGGAATTTACTTTTCTTTCTCCTTTGCTAAATAAAGAGCTGGAAACAGGTGGTTTCCTTTCAGTCACTGAAATTCAGCATATTGCTTATAAAAAATATTTTTGCTAACCAATTTTCATGGTTAATGGCTAGAACTCATTAGATGCTTTATATTGTAAATGTATATATTGGTTTATATTGTAAATATATTATTTAAAATATTGTATTACATTAGATGCTTTATAATGTCACAATATCTACAGCTTGCTGCAGGTATCCCCTTTTGATACAAACTCAGACTGCTACCCACTTACATTTAGAGTGGAATTATTATATCACACATACGCCTAACAAAAATATAGGGCCCAAATAGCTCAGTCTCTACCCGTCCCTCCCTCCCCAACTAACCGGTGGTTGTTTAACCACCTGTACCTGGTCTGAACAGATTTTGATCTAAGTACAAAACTTCTGCCTCCAGGATCACCAACGTAAGTATATTCCAGTCCCTTAGAAATCTTGCAAAGGAAGCAAACAGAAAAGAAAAAGTCACTTATGTTACGATGCAGCTTCCAGCACTAGGAAATGCCACTTTCATCGTCACTGCCAGCGTGGCTTGAAATGTTTCACTTAAATTCGTACTGAACTCGAGCTGCTGACGGTCCTCCTCTCTCCCTCCTACAGTCAAACTCAGCTTCCCAAATTCTCCTCTTTGTAGGGCTGTACTGCTAGAAAAGTCCCCACTTAATTATCAAGATAGAAAAGGCTTTTTCACCTCAGCTACCATTGTTGTAACAGCCGATAATACAGTTTTTCTGGCATCTTCTGACAAAGGATTATGTCAGTAGGAGATCAGACGCTCTCCTCAGAAAGCGGCACAGTTCAGCCACGCGCCGCTACACAAATTAGCATCCTTTCTCCTGCTAAACGCCAGAAATCCTAGTATTGTATTACTCCCAATTTTGAAGCTATATCTGTATTGCCAAAGCAGGAGGCTCCCGGAACATAATCCATGCTCCCGTCCATTAAAGGTTCTGCCACTGCGGTGCGTGGAGGAGGTCCTTCCCTGGAGACATCGTTCTGGCCAGGAAGAAATACTTAACGGTGACAGCAGACAGCACGGGACGCAAAGGTATTTCTTGGTCTCCCCTCTTGCCTAATGGAAAAGGTTCCCTTCAGGTCGCACCCGAGGCCACCCCTTTTCATCACAGGGACGGTAATGTTGGTATGTACAGGCGGCCGATAAACATTATGGCATGGTTTCACGCAGTAGTAACATGAAGGACATGCGTGGACACGTAGCATCCCCCAGCTCAAGGGGACTGGATCCAGCCTTCTGCTCTGTCACGCAAGGGTCCTTGCCACAGGGAACAGACTGAGCGAGAGCTCACCTTGTTAAGTTACACACAGCAAACTGAGCTGCAACGTATCTCAACTGTATGCATCTTCTACGTATAGCCCGCCGATTTTGTATCTGGGATCTTACCAATATGGCACCAACAAAACAACCACAATTTAAATGATTATACTGATATACAGTCGTTAGACAGAAATTGTGTCCGATCTGGTCTATCTTTGGCAAGGTAAGGGATCAGAGAGCAGGAATCGCATTTGTCTCTATCCTATTCTCCTAAAAGGAGAAAGTCAAAGCCAAAGGTTTGCAGTATAAACATAAAGAATGTACAAAAGTAAAGGGTCCTTTTTTAACAGGTAAGGAATACGGTAAGAGAGAAGCTGCACCCATGCTGAAAGTGTGTCCTGAAACTCTTCATGGTGTTTCAAAAGCAACCCGCGACTCTGGGGCTTAGGCGTAAACAAGTTACGACATCTCTGAATTATGACTGTCTTTTCAAACTGGTTTTCTCTGTGGGTGGTTCCCAGACACAGATACAAAGCAAGAGACAGTATTTTCACCGTCAAATGAGATTCAGTTGTAAGACTTTTTTTTACACACATTCAATCTTCATAAAAACATTTTTAAATATTTTAAATAATCTAAAATACTGCCAGCTAGAAAGTTTAGTCTAAACATAGTAATTAATATAACTGTGATGTCATTATGATTGATACAAGGTCTGTAATTGAGTAGACTTTAAGAGGATACCTCTGTAGGAAAGAAAGTTTGCTGCCAACCATTCACTTATTTCAGTTCTACTGACCAAGACAAATCCAAGAGCTTTAAATATTACATCAATCTAATTTTAGCTTGTAAGAATCAGTTTCAAAGTGAATGTCTTAGTGAAGTCAATAGAAAACATTCCACCACTAATTCTGTAGAGGTTTGGTTTTTGGGTTTTTTTTTGTTTTGTTTTGGGGTGAGGGTGTTGGTTTTTTTTTTTTATCCCTGAGATTTCAGCAATAAAATATAGAAAGAAATGTGGCTCTGTAGTTCTGGTGCTAGCCCGGGAGACCTGGATATCCTGACAAAACAGTTTTTGGTAAAACCTCTTAAGTTTCCTGTGCCTCAGGGAATGGGAATAACATCTCTAGTACCCAGAACTGTCTTTAAAAGATACTTTTGTATACTTCAATTTCTGAGTTGAATACCATTTGAACTAGTGCTCATTGTTAAATGCTTCACAAATTAAATACGAACTCACGCGATGATTTTGACACTGCTTTTTTTGGGGCATGGGAGCCTAACAGCAGCAGTACCTTACTGCCTTGCAATACCTGCGCCGTGATGTTTTGCTAAGACGGAATACGTGAAGTCACAATGGAAAGAATTAGAAGACAATGCCGGGGCCGCATTGCTCTGATGATGAAATAACGATGAAAAACGTTACTGTGGTTGAACTGTATGTATTTAGCTCTATTTATAACAGAATTCCCTTGCATAGATACAGTTCACTGATAAAACTGGGGAGAAAGCTTTTCCCACAGAGAAATTTGATAATACTTCACAGTACAATTGCTTGCATCTGTTAGGAAGTCATCGGTCTAGTTTCATGCAATGGAAAATAAATCCTCATTGAATATATAGCCTATGTTGAATTTTGTTGTCTTTCCTCAGGCTACAGGCTACAGTCCTGTTGAAGTCAAAGCTTTCTTTGAGGAGATTGCAAAGATTTAGCGCGAGACCATTTTTTTAATGGAAGAAGTAGAAATTTGGCTCATTTGTTACACCATTTTTGTGTGAGACATCCACTGGCAGGTAGCGGAGAGTAAAAATCTATCAAGCAAGCAGCTCAATAAACTGCAGCATCCCAGAGCTCTTATTCCAACAAACTTTACCAACATACTTGCTCAATGTGCACCTCAGAGTAATATTTGCCTAGAAAATACTTTTGAGAGAGAAAAGGGTATTAATTAAAAGCAAGCAATAAAGTCAGAGGGGTTTACTATTTCTCCAATAATTCTCCTTTTTTAATAAACAGAACTGAAAGTGTAACTGGTTAGATAAGCTTTTGCAGCAACAGTAGTGGCTTAACAATTGTCTGCCAGATGCTGGCGTGGGAAAGAGAGACACACACAGAGAAACCGTTTCACAGTTAAAACACAGAACTCTCATCAGTTGTTCTGATGTTTGTTTTCAGATTTGCCAGTTTCTTTTTTCTGAGAGCTTGGGCAAGTGAACAAATTACCCTGCATTTGTAAAAGAGACAAAGTAATCACAGATGAAAGAAAAATTAGACTGGAAGAGACCTCTGAAGTTCACCTGGTCCAACCCCCTGCTTGAAGCAGGGGGGTAACTTGTAAATTAAATCAGGTTGCTTATGGCATTGTCCAGTCAAGTTTTAAAAACCTCTAAGGATGAAGATCCTCCTACTGCTCCAGGCAGCCTACGCCAGCGCTTAACCACGCTCAGGATGAACAGTTTTCTCCTTAAGTCCAACTGGAAGTTCCCTTTTTCAGCCTGTGACCATTGCTTCTTGTGCTTTGGCTGTGCGCTTCTGAGAAGGGTTTCCTTCTTCTCTATTACCCACATATCCCTACCTTTTTGGCAGTGGAAAAGTACAATGCGATTCCCTCCCTCCTCTTCATGTCAAACAAACCCCGTTCCCTCAGCCTCTCCCCACCTGCAAACCCTTCTGAATGTTACGCTGCCTTCCAGCACATCAACTCACCCTCCTAATTTGGCATCATTTGGAAATTTGCTGAGGGGTGTGTTATGGCCCATCATCCAGGTGAGGGTGGTGAAACGCTGGCCCAGGTTGCCCAGGGAAGTTGTAGATGCCCCATCCCTGGAAACATTCAAGGTCAGGTTGGACGGGGCTTTGAGCAACCTGATCTAGCAGGAGGGTTGGACTAGATGACCTTTAATGGTCCCTTCCAACCCAAACCATTCTAGGATTCTATGCTCCAGGTCATTATAGAAAACGTTAAACAAGATCAGCCTCAGTACTGATCCTTGAGAAACATCACCAGTAAGCAGATGCCAGTCAGACTTTGACTCATGGACCACTGCCCTTCCACCAGTTTTTCCCCCTCATGTTGTAGTCCACCCATCCAGTTCACATCTCCTTAATTTGGCTACTAAGATAATACGCGAGACTGACTTGAGAAAGGCTTTTGGTACAAACTGAACATCACTTGTTCCTTTCCCTTCATCCACAAAACCTGTCCTTTCATCATAAAAGTCAATCAGGATGGTCAAGCATGGTTTGCTCTTGGTAGATCCATGCTGGCTGTTCAAATTTTTGTTCTTCATGTGCTGGTAAACAGTTTTCATGAGGAACTGCTCCACAACCTTCCTAAGGACCCAGGTGAGGCTGACTGGCCTGTAGCTCCTTTCCTCCTTGCCCACCCTGAAGATGGTGTAGCATTTCCTTTTTCCTGTCGTATTAGGTAATTCACGAGAACTAATTGTAAAAGGTTATAAAATCCTCAGATGAATGATAGGATGCAAGGTCCAAGACTATAGCAAGAGGTGTTACTGAATTTTGGACATAGACGAGAACTCCTGTTTCTCAGCAAACACTAAATTCTCTCCCCTGACGCTGCAATTTCATGAAACAGGAGGGCAATGCAATAGCATCCTGCCAATGAAAGGGGCAGCCAACTCTCCCTTCGTCTCCTTGACGGTTGCCAGGACTATCCAAAAGACAATTCAACTCACTAACCCATCTGAAAGCTAACTAGTCAAAACAAAACAAGAGGCCGCTTGTTTGGTTGTTTTTTTTTTTTGGTCAGGTTAGTGAATCAGGTCATGAAAAAAATCACCGCAGGCTAGGCAAAAGGAAAGGGAGGATAAGAGATGAGGGGGGAGAAGACGACCATGCCTTCCTGATGGCAGCAAGCCAACAGATCAGCTTGGGTGTCTGTGAAACTGCAACCTAAAAAACACGTACCTTCAGGATCCTAAAATAGCTCTCTAGAGCAACGGTTAGCCCAAGTAGCTATAGTTGTAAGCACAGAGAAATAATCTTCTTTTTAATCATTTAAAAATGGTCAGATGAGGAATGTTTAAGTCATACTTTTCTAGCTACTGAAGCAGACGAATGATGCATCCAAGCTTCTAGCCTATTTTTCAAAAATGAACGACAGGGCTAGATACAAGCTGGTTTCTCAAGCTGATGCACAGCATTCCGCTGTCAGAAACGCCACTTCAATATCAACCAAAAGTCCGCATCAGTCCTCCTACCGCGAGCATCCAGAACAGCGGAGAGATGGTACTTCAGCCGACGTTTATTTTTCCTGCACAGAATTTGAAGTAAAACTTCAGCTGAATGAGATCATGCGCAAGCTGCCATCTGTGTTTATTCCATCAGGATTATCATTCTTGATGGTTTTATTTGGGGAAAAAAGTCGGATAAGGATTGTGACTTTAAGGTTGCAGCATGTACCGACTTAAGGAGGTGATGTACTTGTGTTTTAAACTGCATTTCTTTGCTGGTTTTTTGTGGGGCTTTTTATTTCTGAGACCATCACAGCTGTTTCACAGACTCTATAAGCAGGTGTCTATGATGCCTTTTACATTTTGTAAAAGAACTTTAATTTTGCTATTCAGATTTTTTTCCTAAATTGATCCCTACTCTTCATAAACTCCCTCTTCAGCCTTTGTACTTTCTTCCAGTTACACAGTAACATCGGCTGTTGTCTAGGAAACGCATCTTGTGTTCTCCCGAGCATCCCGGCACCGTTAATGAAAGAAATCCCTTTGCATCTCTGGGTCACATCATGTTAATTCAGCAACTCTGTGTGAGAGCCAAGCAACTGATTTAGTGTGCAACCTGCAATGCAAAATGCTCTTTTACAAGACTACCAGAGTGAAAGAGCTACCACAGGGAAACCTTCCTCACAAGCCCTAACAGCGGTTAGCTCTACAGGCAGTTGCGCGTATTCAGAGAATCGCACCTTCTCGTACTTACCAAGGACAACAGCAAAATATTCAGCAACTGGAATGGGAGTAGGAAAAGGCCCAGAGCAGTGATATTTTTCTCAAGACAAACTCCATACATCCCCTTCGGACTGCTATGTGCAATAAGTCTATATAAGAAATCAGAAAAGGACTTTTGATACTTTGTTGTACAAGAAAAATCTTACCAAAAAAAAAAAATCCAAGCCCAGACCTCAGCACTTATTTAATGCTTTTTCACCTTGAAAGTATGGCAAAGCTCTACCCAGTTCATCCATCTTCTCCACCTTTGAGCAGAGGAGTAGGTAGATTCATCCAATAACACAGGTAAGACTAAGCAACAGCAGAAAGTAGGCAGACAGGATTGTCATCTGGAATTTGGGTGGCACCACCCGGGCAAGTTTAGGCAGACTGGAGCCCATCTTAACTTTTTTAATTAAATAGAAGTGATGTTTCCAGGGTCAAACTGCCAGGGAAGGACGGTTCTTAAGGCATAAGGTCACCACCAGCTCTACGAGTAGTATTGTCAAATCCTGGGGTCCAGTTGGTCAAGTTGATCTTTCAGCCTGGGTATTTTACAGACCAGTGGAGGTTATGACTGGCTGAAATTCTTCTCTGGTTTAATTAGAGGCTTTGAAGTCCTGTAAGAACATGATTTTCTCTGGACCAGATGGGAAATCAATTGAGATTAAACCTGCAAAATTCACACCCGGATCATGAACAGTTCTATAGAAAACCGCTCAATATCAGCATCAGCTCCAGTGAAACGATATATTACTTCATGGCTAAGAAAGGTTATTTGCTAACATCCTAGATGGAAAAACATTGCTATTAAAAAAAATTATCTGTAAGAAAAGTGGACTGATGCCCACTTGCGTTAAGGTATTCCCTAAAATACAGGTGGACAGCCACAGGAGTACTCCCAGCTGTTACTGTACTTATGAAACCGTGTGAGAATTGAGACTCCGGTGATATAAAGATGATATAAAGACTTCAAGAACGGGTAAGACAGGAAGGTACGTAGGTCTCCTTGTTAAATTTTTATTATTGTCACAAGCAAACAAAAATACAAATTGCTTTTTTTTTTTTTTTAATTAAAACCCATATGGCTGTATCAGGACTGCTCAGCTTGCTACGTAGTCTCGGTAGCAATGAGTTGCGAGTGCAAATGCCTCGTGATCCCTTAGTGTAGGATGGGATTTGGGATACCGCACCAAGGAGAAAGAGAGGCACAGGCTGGCCATTGGAAAGGATGCTCTGTGGGAACTGAAAGGAGAAAGATACCCACGGATTGTGTAAAGGCTAGAGATGGGGAGCGTTCGTTCCAGCCCACTGCCAAAAAGAGAGAGCAGATACCTGAAAAGCGTGGCAACAGAGGGCAGGAATGGATTTCAAGTCACTCCCTTTTGTACAAATACATTGTTGTCTGTACCTACTGACATCACCTCCATGATTTTTTTAATGATACACCACAGTTTTCGTCCTTTGCTCCAGGGAAAGCGGTCTGCATTAAAATAATCATTAAAAAACCCCATAATCCTGGTGATTTATAGTCTCGAACTGATCCACTCTCCTCAGAATATTAAAGCTATTTGCCATTCAAACGCAAATCTGATTTTTGCAAAGGGCCTCTCATATTAATTGAAGGTCAGATCAATATCACTATTTGTCGGGTGTTTGGAATACATGCCAGGAGACATTTCCATATTAAAATTCAACAAGACATTACACCAACAAACTCATTCTTGCCCGAGGTTAACCTTAAACAAGAGAGAGAGATTTCAACTCGTTAATCTCATTCTCCTCCGTATTAGCTTCTCATGTTGTTGGGCATGGCTTCCGCCTTTGCAAATTTAATTCATGTCAAAGCTTGCAATTTTCATTGCTTGCAATTTTCATTGCTTGCTGTCGCTACATTACAATTCTTGTCTTCCTTCTCTCAGGACTGCTGGTTTCTGAAATCCCCAGTTAAAGAGCGATATGTAATTTGGGTGGCTTTCACTGTACAACGCTTTGCAAACTGCCCGTAATCATATTTTAAATACCTTTTCTCGGAACAGGCAGTTCCCTTGCCTCTAGCTTTAGGCTGGTCCCTGCCGCCCTCTCACCACCCTCAATGCGACGGAGACTCGGCCACGCTGTCGCGCTTACTACAGTCAGTGACTTGGCGCCTCTCCCCAGGTTTTCTAGCTGTAGCTTTGCAACAGAAATCAAGATCCTTACCTAAAACTGATGCAAGCAAAATGGACAATGAGTTACAGCAATTGCTAATCAATGAATTGGGGCCCAAATCTTGCCCTCACCTTGATGTTCATTGCAGTCAGACACGTGTCTCTTAGCTGTCAGTGTCTGGTGAGTGAACACGATTGCCTGGGCTGGAAGACAGCCTGGATGACCTCAGTGGACTTTTATATTTCTATTAACAAGAAAAGTGCACTGGGAATGGAATCAGAAATGTGAGTGCTGTCCACTATAACCCTTTAAATGTGTCAAATGTCTTTTCCACTTCTCTTGTTGGACGTGAATGCACAATCAGGAGGTCCAGGTAATGAGATCTGCAGGCTTTGCTTCTTACATAAAATGCTCATCAGTATTTTACGTTATTAACCTTTGCAGTAGAAGATCACCAGGTCCTTCTCCTCTTTCATTAAAAGCTTTCCAGATAGACAAAAGGGTCAGTTCATCTCAAGTGTGGCATCCCCAGTGATTTCAAAAAGCTTTCTACAAAGGTGATTTGCTTTCATCATTATACATTTTTCTCTCTTCCCTCCCTATTCTGCATACATGAGGTAAAGCAGATGTCACTTGCTTTCTGAAGCCCACCATCCCCAATTAAAATGACCAACAATCATTTTGATCAAAGGTTAACGATTAGTTTCGGGATTTTCCATTTCCCTTGTTTTACCTTGAAATTTGGAGCTACCCAAGTGCTCGCATATTTTGTGTCTCCAAAATGCTACTGCTTTTTAAAACAGATTTTCTTGTTTTAAAAAAAAATGTGCCTCTGACTCTGAACTCCAAGAATTTAGAGATTCTTCGAATGTCAGCAAAGCCCTAATACCGAGTTCACTAGCTTCCTAGTTTATAGTTCCAAGAAAATACTATTTCAAAGATGCAACATCTAACTTGGAAAAGCCCCCCAAAGAAACCTTCAGAATGCTGCTTGTATTTTACAAGTAAACATCCAAGATCTGTGACATAACTGATGGCAAGTGTTTCACCTCGGATCCCATATCATTTAACAGGAAAGCACCGCTGATGTGAAATGCAGAGTTGAAAGGCAGTGTTACAGGAGACTGAAGTCTCAGAAATCACTTGCAAGATAGCATTCACTTTTAAAAGCTGGGTGTCAAATATTCAGTGGATTTAATAAATTACGTCCACAGAAGCAACTGCAGCTCTGCTAGTTTGTATCTATGGAAGTCAGTAACCTTCATATGAACGCATATTCTCCCCTACAAGTTAGTCCTATGAAAAGAAGGTATTTCCCCTTGGAAAAATGTGAGAGGGGGAATATCGGCTTACTCTTGCATTGGATAGATTTTCCTTCCTTTAGAAGAAATAACATTTAAATGATGGTGACAAAGTTTTCTTTGTTAAGGGGAATACAGGAGAAGGGGGTGCTTTGAAGTGACACGTTATTTAACGTTTCCAGGAAAGCAATTCTGAGAACGTTAATGAAAGCTTATCATTATACAGCTATTACTAAATTAAAAAGAAGCAACTGTGAAGTTCAGAAAAACTTGGAAAATTTTAAAGGACATAGGAGACAGCTTCCTGAACAGTCTGAAAGCAGCAGGGTTCTGAGATGAACCTCATACGCTATACAAGGACACCATATATATCTGGTACAACACCAGTCCTAAAAAATTTCAGTCTGAAAAATACTCTTATTCTTACTTAAGAGCACCCTTACTTTTAAGAATTGTATTCAAACACAATGCTTCACACACCCAGAGCTATTTCATACTATTGCTTGTTAAAGAAACTGAGCAGGTGAAAGAACTGGGCCACTTCAGCAAGGTTAAGGAGCACAGAAAGGACAGTCTAGAAGCACATAGTAAGTCTGATACACCTACACGGCACAGCTGCCCAACTGAGGCCAAAAACCTGATTACAAAAGGTGCTGTACAAAGACAAAACCCAAAAATCGGTTCCTGTTCGCGAGAGCTTTTTAATCTAAGAAAAGGGATAACGTTGAGGTGGCAAAAGGCAGGGCAACGTTTGATAGAAAACCATCTGAGCTTCTAATTCTGGTTAGGATTCAGAGGCATCAAGGCCTTCTAAAGGTTTATAGAAGCATATAGAAGAACTGAAGTTATGAAGATGATGTTTATAGGGAGCTGCTCCACGGGGTGGGGGTGGGGGGGGAGCAACAGTGTGCTTGATTTGAAAGAGAAGCTGATCAGAAGCATAAGTCAACCATTTGAAGCAGATTAAAGCTATGAAAGAGTCTTGAACGTGAAGGCATACATTTCTTGGATAAAGGAAAGAAGTAAAATAACCAGACACCGGCTAGGAAAATGATCTTTCAGGGAGCAGATTTTGAAAAGATACAAGATTGCATTAATAAAGGTCAAATAAAAGGATGTGGCATTAGCCAAAACACATGGTGAGAATTTTAAGAATTTTACCTTGCAAATATACTGAATAAAATTGTACCTTCAAAAAACAAAGACACAGCATGAACATGGCTCACTGTTGAAGCTGGAGAAGACTCTTTGCCCAAACCATCCAAATGTAGCTGAGGATTCTCCTTTGGGAAGAGGAGTAGGTCCCTGCCCTTTACCTTATGCTCCCCACCGGACAGCTTTGGCCAGCAGGAAAAGGCACGCTCTTGATGCAGAACAGTTTACATCTTCGTAACTAGAAAAAAAACTGGCGAAGAACAGGCATCACCATTAGTATTTCTGTTGCAAGATGCTATTTCCAAGACAGCCCCAAACTCTGACCAATGCAACACGCTTCCTTTTGCATCGTATCAGTTTGCATGTAGTGAGACTATGATACGCTCTTGGCCCGTAGGGAGCAAGCTGTTGAATTTCCTTTCACCTTGAGAGTTTCTAACAGTAACTCTTATTTCTGCTCCAAAGACACAAATATTTTAATGATTTAAGGTAACTTCTAGTTAGACAACCTTGATACACTTACCTTGAAGTAAAATAGTGATGCAAACTCTCTTGGTAATAGTCTACCTGCTCTTTAGAAAAATGTGATTAAATCACCATCGTGGACTGAACAAAGTAGATCGCCGACAGCCATACAAAGAGTTATTTGTAGCCTTCGATTTGCTGTCTTACATTTCTGAGAAGATAAGTGTTCTACTTTTGGAGTGTCTCATCCACAAGCTGATGTTATTTACAGAAACAATAGTATCTATTAAAGGTACATATAGCTCTTACCTAAAAGTCTCATTGTAGAAAACGATCTTTCTTCTTTCTCTATCAAGTTCATCTGCTCTTAAGATAAAAAATTTCTGGGCTACCTCTGCCCATGAGGTCTACTTGATATGATATGGTAAAGCCATGATTTATCATGAACCTCAAGATACATTAGTTCAGTGGGGAGGTGTCTTCTGAGCCCTAACTTCTACAGTTGAGAGGAATTTGGTTGGTTTGGTTTTTTAAAGAAGATATTTATAGCCTGTATGGCTGTAGGGAAGAAAACCTGAGTGAATATTAAGCACGCAAAACCTACTAAATTAGAAAACTGAAACGCAGAGCCATTCTCCAGAACGAGGTGACTTCTGAATGTTTGGCACTGGTGGCACTGTTGATGTTACACAGACGTGGTCTGTAGAAGCTCTTTCAAATTTAGGATACTTATCGTCAGCCATACTAGTTTTCCACATCAGATTACAGAGTAAGGCATGCACAGGTATGACCGAGTATAAATGTTAACACCTCCAAGGGTTTAAAGATAATCTTAAAGTGAAATGGTAACCAAGGAGTAGTTGGGAACACCAGGTGAGTGTTTGGAGAAAGCTGTGAACTGTTTTCTCGGCTATGGGTATTCCCTACTCTCGGTTCCAACTGCTATGGCGTTCTGTACAACCACATATAGAAAAGCAGGACTTGCATGGCGGCTAAGGCAGTTTCCTCTCAGAGGAGCAGAGGTTTGCCGAATCACACAAACAGCTTAACAGTTTTACTTATTTTTATCTGTATTTGCTCTTAGCGCATAATTAATTCTATTTTCAAAATGCATGTTAATTTTGAATAGGATTCCACATGCAGATTGTTAGGGAGGTATTCAGAGCATAATCATGCTTTTCCACACTGAAAAAGGAGTCAGCTGCGGGATGAGGATTCATATTCTAACCATTGAGAGCTCGCGTCTCAGCCCCAGCTGTGCCAGGAGCTAGAGATGCCAACCAAGGACTGAAGAGAATTTTGTTGTGGAGGATGAGGGAAGGAGACCTGGGGAAGGGAGGGAAGAAGAAAAGCCCAAAGAACTCTTTCAGGTATATGCAAATGCTGTAAACGTGTACCTCCCTTGCCACTTACAAAAAAATACATGCTTTTAAACATTTACTTTTTTTTTTCCCCCCTGATTAACAAGCTGTACATATGTACTGAAAGGATATATTAAAAAGAAAATTGAAAATCTAAAGATCCTTCATTTTTAATATTGAAACAAGGACAAGTAGATTATTAGCAAACTGAGTGGAATTTTGGCTTTGATACTACAGGGGATTGCAAATGCAACTCACTTCCAGAGATCTGAGTACCTAGGGTTACGCTCTTGAACATCACACCTACAAGAGGTCAAGATTAAAATCTATGTTTCTTCGGCAGGCGATAAGGCCAGTTAACAGTGCTATTCCTGTATGTAAGGTGATTCATTATCAACTTAAGCGGCGAGCAACCATATAAGCTGAGACTAAGATAATAAACTTAAAAAGTAAAATTCATTCAGAGGCTGAGAAATTTGCAATGATTTACATTTGCTTGAGGAGACATGGAAACTGGCAATTAGAACTGACTGCTGTCCACAAGTGGGAACGAAGGTAAGGTCAATCTCTTTTACTTACTAGGTAGTGCAAGCCACAGCAGACCTTTGAAGAATCCTTCCCTTATAGGTCTTTCAGCTTTTACCATTAAGAGATCATTTGGATACGGAAATGAGATCACCCTCAGTCGAAACTCGCTGTAGTAAGAAGATTCATTAAAACATCCCCTAGATACATTTTCAGAAGTCCGTAAATCCAACTCGTATCTTTTCCCCATCTTTGGAAAGAGGGTATTGTGTTTACTGGCAAGAACTTGACAGGTTGGATTTAAATCATGAAATGCACATCAAGCCTGACATCACATCAGTTCAAAGTCTGCAGCATCCAGAATCATATAGAACACACTTGCCTGGTATCTGAAACAGTAAAGTCTTCCTAGCTGATTCTAATCTTCACGCAGAACACTATGACAATTTGTCATCCAGGAAGATACTCTTTTTTTTAATAGAAACTGTGAAACAATTCTGTTTTCATTTAAACATTGCTTAGCCAGAAAACTTAGAGGGAATGAAACCTTTTTCATAATAAAATTAAAATATGTTAGTAATTATTATTTTATCTTTAACAGATAAACTATTCACTATGAAATTAATGTAAGCCACAGCAGCCATACATGGATAATTACACTTTTATTGATCCATTAAACCCAGAGTATTTCAAAAACATATTCAAAAGGTTATTATTTACTCTGTAATCATTAGCTTAGCATAGCACACATATAGCAAAAGTAAATGAAACATCAGTTAACTGCTTAGGAAGAGAGATGAAGAAAGCAATAATACATCCAATAAATTAACCTGTTACAAGTAAGTTCAGAAGTACTGTGGCTTGTGGAAGCTCTTTACTGATGGGGAGCGGTGGTCACAGGGAGACAAAAGTCTCCTGCCAAACAACTGCAGGATACCAAGGAAAGCATCCATACAAGCTCTACGGAAATTTTTGGTACCCATGTGCACATCAGTACCCACATAAATCCGCTGTATCTTCAGTAAAATAAACCCCCTTAGAAGAAGCCCGTGTACCAGTTAACTGCGTAAAATAAGCCTTCTCTGGTACCTAAACCTTGCATTACGTTTGCGTTTGAAAGAATCACTTACGTGCACGCTCCAGACTTACCATCGATTAGCAGAGACACAGCAGCATTGTGTGTCACCTCCCGGACAGCAGTACACCACTTACAAATGGGGGGGGAGGGAGGTCTATAAAAGTGTCTAGTATAACTACTGTTATTAATCTTGGAAAACACCCATCACTGAAACATTAGTCTCATTTTAGCATCAAAACTTAGAAGCAATTTGCTAATTCGTATGACATCCATACAGCGTGGTTTTTTTTAAACATGTGGAAGAAAGCCAAGCCACCCTCAGAGGTGAACGAGGGCAGGTGATGTGTAGAGAATCAGCACTACTTAACACTGACAGTACATGATGGAAGTATTCAAAAGCACTTGCGATGGACAATAGAAGGGCCAGCTTCCTCATATTCATCTTTACTGATCCACATTTGCTGAAAAGTGGACAGAGATGCCAATATCGAACCCCCAATCCAGACAGAATATTTACGTTCTGGTGGTGCAATCATCTAGAAGAGAAGTGCAATCTGTTGTAAATAAAGTGACAAGCAGATAACACAGTAAACATCTCTTTGGATGAAATAACTAGGTGAAAGCCTCTTCATCATAGAAGCAGAACTCCAAAGTAAAGCAGCTAAGAGGTGGAACGGCTGCCGTATTTTGCCTTCCACCTCAAATCAATAGAGACGCTATAATGTTACTAGGAGCAGACAAAAACGGCAACCCATGAGATATCTGCAGATGGCCCATAACACACTAATTTCATTTCACTAATGACTTTCACTGATAGCTAAGCCTTGAAGCCTATAATATTCCCAGTATCCTCTCAAGTTGTTCATGCCCCGTTTAGTATTTACAGGTCCATCTTCTCTAGGTTCATCCCTACCTCTCTTGTTCTGTGGTGTCTTTCAAGGACCCCTTTTCTCCCTTGTAGCCCTATCCACTGGGAATCCCACAGGACTCTCTTCCTTAATTGTTGTTTCACATTTTCTCAAAATGACCTCATCAACTCCCATGGCTTCAGCAACCATTTTTATGCCAGTACCTCCCAAATCCCTCTTTTAATTCTGCTTTGGCTGGTAGGAGGAAAAGGGGTATTAATTAAGCAGGCTGTCCGAGGCTCTCCTAACGTCAGGACTTGGGATGCAAGACCTGGACATTTTGATTTGTTTATACGATCTAACTTTCCAACAAAAGCTTCTTTTGTAAGTGCAGGTGTTCAAAATTACCTTAATCTTCATCGTACTTGGAGCCAAAGCTGTAATCTCTTTCTGCATACGATCGCCAATCCCAGGATACATTGTGGTTCCTCCAGAGAGGACGTTATTAGCGTAGAGATCCTTACGGATGTCGATATCGCATTTCATAATACTGTTGTAAGTGGTTTCGTGGATACCTGCAGATTCCATCCCTGAGTGGAAAGAAGTTTCGACATGTTATTTCCTCTTTGTCCCTTTCTTTTTCTTACTGTTAAAATGAAAGGAAGGCTCACTAGTCCAAGCTGTCTCCCTTAAAAAAACTCAAAAAAAAAAAAGCAGCTATGCGATGCTTAGGAGAGGAAGGAGAAAGACAGGACATACTCCTCACCTTCTTTGTAATCTCAGCATAGTAATTATACAAGCAAAATACACTTGGGCAGAAGAAAGATCCCCATTATGATTTCATACTGGGTATTTTTATTTCCTCACGGAAAAAAAAAAATTAACATTATTTAAGGAAAAATTTAAAATGAGGTGTTACTGCAATAGTTTGCCATTTTTATAATCTTTTATGATGCTGTTAGCTAAAAATAGAAGCCCACTTGGCATTTCAGTGAGCTACCTTGCTTTTGAGGTGTTGGTTTAATTTGAATGCCAGTACAGTGAAGTTCACTTATGGTACTATATTTTGCTAAAGAAACGGAACAGACCAGATAAAGTTCAAACTGTATTCCTAGGTCTGTAAGTACTAGACTTTTTAACTAGCTTAACACGCACATTTTGACAAAGATCTGTGATCCAGGAAATCCTCATTTCCATCGCTACGTTTCTGATACCGACCATTGTTGAGCACCAGCTCTGATCCCTGATACGCTTCTGGCAGCCAAATCCCTCTATCACTAAAGAGAATTTCTCCTGCTGATGCTCAAATACAGAACATTTGAACATCACTCCTGCTGATGTTCAAATACAGAACTCGGAGCTATATTAATGCTTGAATAGTTTCCTTTCTACATACAAGCATATGGAGCTAGCTTCACCATTTAGTTTAACGGAAATCGTGCCAAACTGCCTGCAGCCATTTTACTCAGTCCTCAAGAGTGGAATTTAAGTGGAAAGTAGAAAATTTGCGAGGGCAGTACGAGTTACCACATAAAGTGTCGGTCATCCTCCGGATAGAATGGGAATTTTAACACTACAGATAAAACTACTGGAAAATAATGCACGATTTGATTTTGTATGATTGAATTACAGATTAATATAGTAAAATGATAAAAGGAAGCAGCACCTGGATGAAAAACCCACATAAGCAGCACTGTGCAGTTATATATCAGCCAGTCAAGATAAAAAGCATGATCTTCTGACAGTACTCTAAAACATCATCTTAGAAACTCTACTGCGTTTATAAGAGGTTGAAACCATCTTAGAATTCAGGTATTTCTAAACTGACAGGCATCTTTTTGCCCAGCAGCTGTAGCAGCAGCGTTCATAGCTTCTAAAGAACTGATTAAGTCAATAGAAGCTGCATGTTTCTAAGGACATTTGAGGGTAAATGCCTCAGTTCTTACAGCTGAAGGTCGTCTATACTTCCTAAGAAATTCTTCTTTTCATTCTCTGTCAAGTCCCTAGAAAGAAAAGTCCTGTCCCACCTATGAAGGATGGCTGGAAGAGAGTTTCTGGGCATCGGAACCGTTCATTCCCAATGGTGATGACTTGTCCGTCAGGAAGCTCATAGCTCTTTTCAAGAGAGGAGGAGGAAGCAGCAGTTGCCATTTCATTTTCAAAATCCAAAGCCACATAACAGAGCTTCTCCTTGACATCTCTCACAATCTCCCGTTCCGCTGCAGACAGCCAAACAAGTTTTTAAATCAACATACAGTATGACAGCCAGGACACAGGTTTTCTCATGCACGTTTCCCCGAGTTCATGACGGTCGTACAGTTCATTGGGTTCTGACCTCTCAATGCCTCAACAACTTTACTTTCCCTTTGCATTGCCAAATTTCCCTCATCGACAAATAAAAGATATATTGTACTACAGAATACTGTAAAGATTAACGTTTACATGTTTATGTCCCAAAACCTTGATCAACTCTCCAGAGGTTCATCCATTACCAGCTACTAACTTTGTTCCTTTGCCCGTGGAAGAGGTATGATCAAACGCAACAACCAATTATATTTGTCAGTGACTCAGGATTTCCTAACGAGGCGGCATCCTCGTCCTTGATGCTCAAAATATACGCTGAAAGCCAAAGTCAGGAAAACCCCATTAGCTATCGTGAACTGTTTTTCCCAGGCCAACCTAGCGATAGGGATTTTGATGCATCTCGCCAGGTACACGCTTCCTGCGTAATAAGACAACCAACAGAGCAAACGTATGCGAAGTGCATCCAAAACACAGCTCATTACCAGTGGTGACAAAAGAGTAGCCTCTCTCCGTAAGAATTTTCATGAGATAGTCAGTCAGGTCTCTGCCTGCCAGATCGAGCCTCATGATGGCATGAGGCAAGGCATAGCCCTCATAGATAGGCACATTGTGTGTGACACCATCCCCAGAATCCAAAACTATTCCTGGAAAGTGAAAGAAAAGGAGAAGCTGGTTATTTCCCACTGGTACAGGGTCTCCACATACTCCATATTCTCACCTGAAACACGCAACAACAAAGAAAGATGCGCACATGGCAATTGCTTCTGTCATTTCTATAACTACAGAGCTGCTCACATGAGATGAAATCGTTGGCACAAACTAAGCAGCAACTGCGTTTGGGGAAAAAAGACATGTAACATTCAGCAATTTGATTGTATTGTTCTTGCTGAACGGATGCTAGCAATAATGATCTTACATGGATGCAGAGGCTTTCATTTCAGACGACCCCTAGCACTTTACAGACATGATATAATGTACAAACTGTAAATAAATAATTAAAAAAAAAAATCTAGCTATAAAATTGAAAATTTGAATCTGCCATTAAAAGAAACCACCCCGTTAGGGAAAATATAACAACGGTTTATCTGCGCACAGCCATATTACTTACATTCTTGGATAGGAAATGAAGTATGTGTTTTCCACTCAAAATGAATAAAACATTTCTGATACCAAACATGCATACAAATAGTTTAATTTCAAACATAAAACAAGTATTTATGACAATTGTAATTCCTCTAAGCTGGCGATCTTTTTATACAAAATTTTATTGTGGCATCAGGCTATGAAGACAGATGGTATTTTAATTTTTTTCAAAGTATATGAAGACTCAAGGGTTGCTAAGAAGTAATTTATCGTGTCAATGCCTGATCAGACTCTAAATGGCAATAAGAAGAGACCTCCATGCTAATTCTAATGATCGCTTAACAGCGGACGTCATTAGGTGATTGAAATTCAACATTTAAATGAAATATTTTCCTTTAGCTACTGAATGGTTTGGGTTTTTTTCTACTGTGAATGGAGCTTAACAATAGAGGTTGGTCTAAAGTGAGAAGGAACCGTGGGTTTGGAAAAATCTAGTTAAGATACAGCCTCTTCTCTATGCTGTGCAATTAAGGGCAGTATCAAAATGTGTCGTCTTTCATCTGTTCATATAGTTGAGCTGTAGTCACTTGAGCTTTTGAAGCAGAAAGTCGTAAATCTGCACCCATACCTGCCATGAAGTTGAAAACAACAAAGAGGTACTTGCACAGCATGGTGGGAAGTATTCGGTTTCCATATGGCTATTTGTTCTTCTTAATACACAGCTGGTGCACCACAATCAACATATATCTGTGATATATGTGCATATACATCCACGAGAGAAGGACAGGTGGAAAATACAGCGCCCAGACAGACTCACCGGTCGTTCTTCCAGATGCATACAGAGACAGCACTGCCTGAATTGCTACATACATGGCTGGCACGTTGAACGTCTCAAACATAATCTGGAATGAAGAATTTGAAAACCTTTAGGATCTACGCTTAAGAGTATCTGAAGAGACAGTAAATTTTATGGTTTTTTAAATGAATACTGCCAGTTACTAATCCTGAGTCCCCTCCTGAATATGGTTCTTCTGTGAACAGCACGCTATGTTTTCTTCAGGATTGTATTTTA
>NW_008794281.1:1913795-1916381 GCF_000699145.1 Aptenodytes forsteri
AAACACACACATCTATACACACACAAAAAAAATTTAAAGACGACACAGCTGGAAGAAGCCACAAAGAATAATCTGTCTATTCCCATCTCAAGGAAGAATCAGCCATTCCTGACACAGCTTGGTTCTGCCTCAGAAATTCCTCTGCTGGAGCATCCACAGATTCCTCCAGCAAACAAATCTAGTGATACGCTATACTTACTATTATCAGGGGTTTCTTGGTGTCTAGCTAAAACCTCACTCGGTCTAGTTTCAACCCATTACATCTCATTCTGCCCCCCCCCCCAGCAAACACAACAGTTTATCTTTTCTCTTCATGGCGACCTTAGCCATATTCTCTTGTCTCATCGCCCACCTCCTCTACTCTAACAAGCTCCGGTTCTTTCCATCTCCTGTGTCAGATACACTGCAATTTTATCCGAGCAGATGGAATAGCATTTGTTTCCAGCTGTTCTTCCACTGGAGCTCTGCTAAGGAAAACCATTAAGGGCACACAGTGAACTAACACACTCTGGACAACCCTATGCGCTGTATCCTTCCTTGAACCAACACCACCTACCCTAGGCAGTGCTACCCCATCACTAGTGGTGCTGCTGTGACCACGTTTCATAGAATCATAGAATCATTTAGGTTGGAAAAGACCCTTAAGAGCATCGAGTCCAACCATAAACCTGGCACTGCCAAGGCCACCACTAAACCATGTCCCTAAGCACCACGTCTACGTGTCTTTTAAATACCTCCAGGGACGGTGACTCAACCATCACCATTGTACCCGTCAGAACCACTGACATCAGGGGGTTAAACTTAAACTTTGGATTTCATAAGCTAATACCTTTGCCAATGAAGTCTACTTTTAATGAAAAGTATGCTTTCAATTAAAGAATACACGAATTACCGATATTTCATAGTTAATTAATGTAATGAATTTAATGCAATCAGTAATAAACAATAAGCCTTTAAACAATCTTGAAAACAGGATTTATCATTACAGTATAATGACAGAGAAACAGTCCTAGACATGTCTACTGTATGAACCACACTTCCTGGCTATTATAAACTCGGCTTTTCTTATGGTCTGTTGTTGTTTATTATCTCCCAGTTGTATTATCTCCCAGTAATGCGTGCTGTCAAGCTCACTACTTAATTAGTTTATTTACACTGTTGCTAAATTGATGCATAATCTTCCTATTAAATATATGCCAAAAGTGGGCACAAAGGGAAGTGCAGAGCCACATCTAATTTTCCCAGGTGATTTTATACCTATATCTGTATTTAAATCATTTAACTTACTGATGGTTACATCACTGGCTAAACTTACAACATCACTTACTTCTGGTTACATCACTGGCTAAACTTACAACATGGACTTTTGGCCAGAAGGCTGCTCTAAAATATACAAATTTCCGAGGTCGGCTTTTGGTTCTGATCTGAGTTTGCTAAATCAGACTGGGTATGTCACAGACAGAAACGTTTAGCAAAGCACCATTTAAGTTTGAATGCTTCAGACAACACATTTTCCCAAGCCAGCACAAACATTCCGGTTTTTGAACACTTTTCCCCTGATCCCTGATGAGGTGCTCCAGCTGGGAGCTCCACAAAGTCATCTGCATGATGGCCTTCAAACATCTTTATTCAGATCTTAAAAAAAAAAAAACAACAAACAAACCTGCAATTCTGATACGATAACGAGCATTTTGCCTGATGCAAAAGCGTTGATAAAGTGTCAGTCTTCAGGGTAGGAAGCAGGAGCTGATACAGCATGAGCTGAGGAGTTGGGCTACTACAGGTTGAGCACTCTTGGTGGCCAGAGGTAGGCACATGAAAGACGTCATTGACCCAAAACTCACACAGAAGTATGACTCAGCTGGTACATGACCCATGCTACAGCACTTGCAAACCTCAGATTTAAATACATCAGTGACTCATAACTCCACTCAAAAAATTACATGAATCCTGGGTTGACGTTATCTACACACTGAAACTCAGCATCAGAACCTGCCTTAGCCTCCAGCTTCCCCACTTCCAGAACTGAGCACACACAGAGTCTTGTGAACAAAGAAAATTACTTCAAGCTTTTAAGAGGCTAGTTCCATATATCTCACTGCCACACACAAGTACGAAACGTTTTAGGGCCATCCAGAGAACTTGCGTGAGCAGCAGAAACTTTTGCTCTCTCACCATGGCTTAGCCAGCACACAAACCCACACTAACCCTTAAGGGATTACCTCCCAGATTCAGAAGAAAGTTGAACACCCAGGACTATTCATATTTCTAGCTGCTTCTGTGCAGAAATGATCTGTGGCACAACATTCAGACGATTACCTGAGTCATTTTTTCACGGTTGGCCTTGGGATTCAAGGGGGCCTCGGTCAGCAGGACGGGGTGCTCCTCCGGCGCAACCCGGAGTTCGTTGTAGAAAGAATGATGCCAAATCTAGAAACGAAAATCACTTTAGAAAAGCGTTCTGGAAATTGTTTCTTCTGTCCACAGAACTACACAGAAAGCTTTTCAAATATAGCCTGAGTGATGCTTTTTTTTTTTTTTTTTTTTTAATTTTTTTTTTTTTTTTTTTTTTTTTTTTTTTTTTTT
>NW_008794281.1:1916391-1973114 GCF_000699145.1 Aptenodytes forsteri
TTTTCCCAGACATATTAAAATAGACAGAAAGCATGCAAGAGCGAATCTGCCAAATTCAACTCCAAATTAGAACCAAAACCATTGCGTTTCTACTGTGTGTAACAACAGAATATAACCTACACAACAGAGTCCTTCCAGTTAGGATTCCCCAAACAGAGTATAGATCATCCTTTCTAAGCAGGGGCATCGGTCAGTTCCCACCCCCAGTGCCCTGATACATAAGCTGAGCCGAGCACTGAGTTGTTTAGACCTGGAAACACTTCTCCACCTCAAGCTGCCCGGAGACTGATCCAGTTGCAAGCCATTGCCAAGATGCTCTTTAGAAATCTAATTATCTCCACAGAAGCGAAAGACCCTTTATGCCACAGATATTTCATCCAGTAAACCCTGAATCAAACTCTCACTTACTATAGAGTAACTAAATTTCTTAGTCACAGTCTGTAAAGTACTGTCGTATTTTTTCACGTTGGTGCTACCTGTATCAAACGATGCCGGCTTCGATCGTCTGAGGACTATGGCTGCGAGGAACTGAAGGGATTTTTTTCTTGATGCCAGCTCAAAGACAGACTGTTCAGTAACATGATGAAATATTTCTTACCTTCTTGTTCAATTCTTTCCTATCCTTATTTCTTTTTTTAATCATATTCCAGCTTTGCCTGACCCAACAAGTTTACTTCTGAGCACAAAACATCAGGATAGTTTTACGGGTAAGTTTATTTGATTAATATCCTAGAAACAAGTACCGTTATGCTCCAAAATGAACTTAAGTGGAAAAGAGATCTTCTCTTAATCCGAAGCACCTACAAAGTCAATAGCTGTCCAGAGCTGGAATTGTGAAGAAAATTATCAGCCCTCAAAAAAAATTTCAATTCCATCTCAGTCCCCTAAAAAAATAATTATCAGATGTTTCCAGAACTGGGGCTTGGGATGCCGGGTCATCTTCCATTTGAAGGTTTAGAATACAAATACAGGGAGAAGTTGAATAAAACAGAAAGTAATCATGTAAAATTTTAAAATATAAATCAGATACAAGAAGAAAAAGACTGCCATTTCAGACAGGAAAGAACTAAGGGAAGAGAAGGAAACCTCCATACTTACATAATTAACAAAGTACTGGCAATTTCAGCAGTGAGGAACAAACCTGGACTCATAAAGCAGGACCCTGCCTAAACCTCGGGCAGTTTGCAGGGTTTTCCTCAAAACCAGGCTGGATTAGGCACTGTACAGCCCATTAGATTCGACCTAATGCTAACCATAATGTTAATGGATAATGATATTCTACAAGAAACAAAAATAGTTCGGTGTTGGATTTTATAGGTCATGAGAATTAACTGTAAGCAGCAAGCACAATAGCAAAGAGAAATTACTGAGGAAGAATTATTCCAACACTTATATTAAAATATTTACGTAGTCACCAGAGCCAGAAAACGCTCCATCCCGACGCTTTCCCTCCCATACGTTGTCAGCTCAGTTGCTGCGAGCAAATTAACAGTGATGTACAATGCCCTGTATTATTATCCAGCGGAAAACAGCAGTCCCAATTTGAATCTTGTGGACTGAAGCACAGGAGAAGAAGAATGCTTCATTTCATTGCCTACACGTTCTCCTCCTCCATTCACACGAATGTCCTGCAGCATCCTCGCTCTCGCTTTCTCACACACATGCACACTCAGCCCAATCTTTTGATGACCCCCCTCTTTTTGTAACGTGTGGATGGTCGGGCACTGCACTATTATGCCTTTGTCCCATTTTTGGCACGTTACCCAGTAATTCTCTTGTTTCTTCCACATCATGATGCTTTTAGTAGTATGATTTCCAAGCACTGGAAAGAAATTTGTGGTTCGGATCAAAATTATGCAACTGGTTTAAAAAATGTTGGGGGGGGGGGGGGGGGACGGGAACAAAAAGATGCATATACAAAAGATATTCCCTTAGCATCAAAACTTTAGGAATTGCATTTCAGAACTTCTCTCAGCCATAAGAGTGTGTGCACATGTGCATGCGTGTGTGTGTTACAGAGCTTCAGGGGAAGTTGAGATACATGGTTGAATCAGGGAAGCCCGTATATAAGAAAAAAAATGCTTTTTTTCTTATTTGCAATAACCACAAAAGTTAGCAACGCTGTTTCTTATCTCTTTCCTACCACTGCCTTTCTCTCATGCTTCTTTTTTCTGTTTGTCGCTCATTGCTCATTCACTGGAAAGCAGCCTCCGCTTTCTGTCCCGCTCTGCTCCTGGGCTCAGCAAGAAGTCCCAGCACAACTCAGTGTTGGAACATCTTTGCCAGCTACTGCATGTTGCAAGCTGTATGTCAGAAGAAGGTAAGTTTGGGCTAGGGACCCACTTTCACAAGTAATTCCTTCATCCGTTTAAGTGACAAAGAGAAGAAAAGTTCAAACTGCAAGAACCCATACAGTATCTGACCATTATTTGAATTACCGCACTGCCTGAAGCCTCCACCACATTACGCCCTAAAAATAACCAATTTAGCCACGAGTTTACACTACAGTAAAGCGCACGCCACCTTTTTTACCTTCCTAATTTACCTTCCTAATTTTACCTTACCTACCTATTCCTTTTCCTAACCAAATTTTAGATAGCTTGCTCTAGCATCCAGCATTACCCAGAAAAAGAACACGTACCAGTATGTGTTATACCCAGGACAATTTCCAGATGCAGAGACCAATCGCTGCGGGAAGAACATAAAATAGTGACCTCTAATTTCTTTTTTTTTTTCCCCTACAGGGAAATAGAATTTCTTGCTGAATGCAGACAGCAGGAAAATTATCAGGAAGAACATCATAACGGGGTGTATGAGGTAGACTTCCTACTCTGCAGAAACGAGCAAGGTGTCCTCCCAGCAAGCAGTGCGTAATGAAATGCAAATACTGTGCTTCCATCTAGAGGAGTAGGTGGGCAATTTATTTCCAAATATGAACTGAGGAACCCCCATTGCTCCTGTATCGACCTTGGTCTGTTCATCTGGAACACTCTGTGCTTATCAATTTGGGTTCACGAATATGACACAGTAGCTGACTTTAGATACGCGTATTATAGCTGTCTACGCCTCGTCTCAGCAAGTGTGAGGACAGAACACCACCGGCCCCGTGTCTTCCTTTCAGTGGTGTTTTCCACAGCAAAACACTACCAGAAGCATGTGCTCGTGGAGTTTCCTTCCCATACCATCCCTCCTGGAGATGACAAGGGACTGAATTGCAATCCTGCCTTTAAAGACGACCTACAATATTTCCACATACAGAGTCCGATGCTTCCTGAAGAGACCAGGACATACGGGATATCAGAGATATTTAGCAGAGTGAGAGAGCCCTTAGGACTCCTCCTGCCTCTCCAGCTTCTCCCACGAGCGCACCTCATCTCCTGTGCCTGGTCTGGGACATCCTTAAGCGGGCGTTTCACAAAGAGGCCACTGCACTGGCCGCACGCCGAGCAAGTGGGGCTTGATGGGCAATAAAGACGCCTTCTCGCCATCCAGACATTAAAAGCTGACTGGAATTGGCAACAGAAAAACACCTTTCAGGGAAAAAAAAAAAATCCCACTCTCAAAGAATTAGTATAGGGATAGGAAGCCCCAATCTGTCTTTTCCTCTTTAATTGACAGCGAGAATGTCATGTGCAGTACGAGATGTGGGCATCGCCCATCATCTTGTTCATGTAGGCAAGTACTGAGGAGAGAAAATCACCCCTCCACCTCACAGTTTTTGTTCCCAGCTCCAGTAACGTATCTTTAATATTTCTCTGATTCACCTCTGATGAATCACAACCTGGTTTTGGTTGGTTTTGGTTTGTTTTTTTTTTTTTACTTTAGCTACTTTCTATCATTGTCAAACGTTCTGCCTCAGTAGGAACTTCAAGACTGAAAACAGTATGTATAAAGCATAAAATAATTTTATAACATACTGCCAAAAATGATGAGTAATTAGCACTGACTTTTTCAAAGACTAGTCACTCTAGAAGTGCCGAGACCCAATCAACTCCTGCACTAGTATATTGTACTAACCCTTTACCTTTACTGCAATTACACATTCTGCAAGGATTTTCCCTCTGGTTTGCAAGAAGGTTAACGGCAGATTGTATGTCTTGGATAAGACGGTGCCTCAACAAAATTACATTAAAAATAAACACCCACCTTTTCCATGTCATCCCAGTTAGTGATGATTCCATGCTCAATGGGATACTTCAGTGTCAGGATCCCTCTTTTACTTTGTGCTTCATCCCCTACATAGCTGTCTTTTTGACCCATTCCAACCATAACACCCTGCAAAGTACATTATTCTAATATTAGTGCAGTATATCATGCACATTAGAGAGAGAATATCGTTTTTAAGTTAAAGCTTAATATCGTACCCGCTACTGCTACTGCCATTCTAGAACGTACCCCCCAAAACGTGCAAGGAACTAAAATGTGAGTTTATCGGTAACCACCGACTCTGCACTAACTCCCCCGTCAACCCCCCGGGAAGGGCAAGGCAGCTTCAAAGAGGAAGGAAGGTCTCTCACGCTCGGTGCGACTAATGCCCGTGCAGGAGCCCAGCCAAGGCAGGCATCAGCAAACGCGTGGTTCTCCACAAGGGACGGGTCCCTTGTCATTGCACAGAGGAATAAAGGGAAGGAATTACAGGTGAAAAAGATACAGTCTCCCCAGATTTACTTTATATATTTGGTTGCCCTTTCTGTCTAGGCAGTTCCACTACTGCCTTTAAGAGATCCCTCTTTGCTGGAAGTGAAATGGTTTTGAAAAACACACGTTTTGCAAAAAAGCATTAATGTATATAAGACAGAGACAGGTTTTCTAAAAGAAGACTCACTTATTAAATAATAGTTTTACTAAGTTTATCACGTTTGCATTAGGAAGCCTATCATGATTGCCCCAAATAATGTAACAACATACGAGGTAAAATATTATTCATCAGCTAGCATAAAAAGATTTAATTTTTCTCATGGATTCATTAATTCCATGGATTCGTTAATACAGCTGCTGAGCTGCTTAACTGTGCAAAATTACATGCCAAAAGCCAATGAACAATTTGAGAGGTTAAAGAGTGGACGTTTTCAGCAACTGATATTCAACTTCAGCAATTCATAGAGGTGTTCAAAACGCATTCCTTAAAATGCTTAGTATTCTGCGCCTGTCAAACCAGGCTTATTTAGCTCAGCAAAAGACCACATAAGACTTCAGGGAAGGGTTTTTATAGCCCAGAAAATTAAAATCTGACTCAGATATTTAAAAAAATGAACAAAAATCTGCATCTTCTATTTCTAAAGGAACTGTTAGAAAACTAATTAAGCAGAAAGACCCTTTCTAAGGTCAAGAAAAGCCACATTTATCCTTTCCAGTCCTGTTTGAGTTGAGAAAGTGATGTGCTAGAGACCTTTTTTGGAAGTTTATTGGGCCACACTTTTGCTTAATGGAACAATAAGAGGAACTTATCGCTATTATTCATTTGGTTTCTCATGCTAGAAATGTTCTGCCTATCTTTTTTCTTTGTATTAATACAGCAAGTATTAATTCATCCAGCAAGTTGGGTGGGTTTTTTTTCCCATAAGACACCTTAATATCATTAAAACACTTATGTTCTTTTAGAGTCAACATTTTATGGCTGAAGAACACCTTTTCCAAAGGATCAATAAGTTTACCTCGTAGTATTAAAGACGTGCAGCTCAATCCTCCAGTTCTTAGCAAGCTAAACTACAAAGGCCGATGGGAGTTTTGCCTGAATAAATCCGATGCTTTATCGCCGCCATACCTAAAGTCTCAAAAAACCCCACAAAAAAACCAAAACCAACCCAAAACTACCCAAACCAGACAGCACTTCCATTTCGGTACCAACTGACCTGATGTCGAGGACGTCCAACGATGGATGGAAATACAGCTCTTGGGGCATCGTCTCCTGCAAACCCAGCTTTGCAAAGCCCAGAACCATTGTCACATACAAGGGCAGTGGTTTCATCGTCATCGCACATAGTGCCTCACAATTTTGGCTGCAAAAGTAATTTGGAGGGGAAGGAGATGGAAGGGAATAGGACAGAAGCAACTGTCCATCATTTAGAGAGCAAACTGCTGTAGAAAGTCATTTTGGAAAAGAATAAACCTAAACAGCAAAGCCTATGCTAAAGCCCCAGTCTTGCAAAGCACGTTAAGTATCTACATAAATTTCAGCTTGAACAGGTTTTACTGAAACAAATTAATCGGGACATTCAGCTTTTGTTTCCAAAAGGGAAATCTCCCCTGCTGTAGCCTCAAAGGGTCCTGTGATATTCTGTTAATTGGCCTTGTGACCATGGGACAAGTTCAGCTAGAGGATACACATTCAGCTCTACTTGGACTTAAGCAAGCATAACCCCGTCTCTTCCAAGGCTGAATTATCTTCTAGAAATTTCATTTGTTAAAAATGAATTGATCATATGCACCTACCAGTTATAACATTAGTAGTTAGATGGTAAAACAACTAAAAATAAACTACACAAAAAAGTTTCAGGGAAGCGTTTGCTGTGTGGTTTTAAGTGACAGCTCCTCTGTAATGTGAAGTGCTCACTACAGGACCTATCCCATATTTGTAAGCGGTAAACACCTTATCAAAGTGGTTATTCTGGGAAACAGAACAAGAGGCAGCTGGCACAACCGCCCAGGAACAACTCGACTTCAGCAGTTGGCCAACACATCAGACGCAGTCCTGAACTCATTGAAATTCATGGCAAAACTCCCACCGAGGGAGGGCCTGAATTTCACCAAGACTTCTGTTTCGGATTCCTTGGTTATTTTTAGGACTGTACGATTGCCTCTTTAGGCAGTCAAGGAGAGGGAAGGATTTTCTTTTTCCTTCTCTGGCACTTCACTCGGTAAGGGTACTTCAGAAATGGGAAAAGGAATGAAAAACAGCACTTGTCCAGCAAAGCTGCGGTCCCTAACAATGCAAAAATGTATTAAGCATCGTTTTTGCGATTAATGCAAAAATGTATTTGGCTTCCGATGGTATTACAGTTCCACCTGAGTGCTACGTGCACAGGCAGGCCAGGAGCGATGGCAGAACAGCCACCAGCATTAGGGTCTGCCCTGCAACCAATTCACGCTGTCCTATTTGTGGGGTTTAAAATATCTCGCTCTGTTCAGACAGTCCCTGCAAGAATACCAAAGTCCCTGGAGATTTACAAACGGGACAGTTACGGTTTTTAAAGTTTGAGCTGCACGAAGTTCCTGGTGTTCAATCCTTTCCCATATGCTTTACAAAGCAAGGCTGTGACATGACTGATCCCAACGCTCGCAGGTGAGATGGAAGCATAATTCGAAAATATGACATTATTTTAAATCAGAAAAAGCATTTTAATTCTTGTTGACGTGCCTGTGACTGGAAGATTCTTTTTCACATAAGGAAGCAGAATAATTTTACCACATAAATTTGTTAACAGCTTTAATATAGGAATGTTTAACCATTAGTTCTAGTAGCTGGTATTTTGGAACATTCATTCACGTTGCCATGAATTGTTATTTTCTTCTAAAACCCTCAGTAAAAGGCTTTTAGAAAGCAATAAACCAACCATTTACCAGCAGTATCCAACATCACAGAACTGCACCCAGACTCCGACTCCATCAATGTAAAACAGAAGGAAACTCAGTTCTTAAATACATCAGAAATGACATCAGATGAGATACTAGAATTTAAGAGTAGAGAATTTTAAAGTAGAGAAATGCTACAAAGCTCTGAGAGCTCAGCATCGTGCCTTGGCTCTAAAGAAAGCTGGATAGGACCAAGACGTTTAATCCTCCGCGGTAGGAAATAATATTCGCATTCCTTCATACACGCAGCGTTTCATATATAGCTTTAGAGGTAAAACTAAGGTCAGTACAGCCATACCCGGAGAAACAAAATTCACAGGGAAACCCCAGCTGATCTGTACAAGTTACACTTTAGAGTGCTGGCAGCAATTGTTTACACTCACTCCATTAGATTCCAGAGAAGCCACTGACACTAATAAAATCAATGGCTGTATTTGTTCATTTCCTTTTTTTTTTTAAAAATTATCTTGCTTTGCTTATCATTACAAGGTGAATGAACTAATAAGGAGCACTACTTAAAATTTTCATTGATTGAGTCATGGTATTGCTTTACAGCTGCTGAATTTATAGGTTTAATAATCATTTCCACAAAGCAACTATTCGGAAATCTTTTCACCAGATGAAGTTCCTAAATACATTTCCTAAATTTGCTTTATTTTTAGTTTCGATTTTTATTTTTCTAATTCCCAGTGCAAAATTAAATACAATTAACAGAAACCTTCCTTTTGGTTTCTGCGTAAGGCCTGATGTCCAGACACCAAACACTACTGAAGTGTTCTTCCAGGTTTCAAATAGACCAAGAAGGTTTCATTGCACACTACTGATCCTTCCAGCGATGAGGAACGTCCGCACGTTTCCCTGCAACCGTGTAGTCAAACCTGATTTACCTTACCCCAGGGGACCCTTTGGAATTCCTTCAAAGCCTGAGGCAAACAGCATCCAAGTGCAAGAAGTGTGCAAATCCCCAAAAGGTCTCAGACCAAGGGAAGCGAAGCATTAAAATCATGAACTGTAACACGAAAGAACTCTCAGGGCGATACTTACCCAGGAAATGGTGATGATTTGTAGAAGCCTCTTTGCAAATGACACGATCTCACCTTCCATTACGTTTATATCAGCTTCTGGAATGGAGTTCACAGAGTATCTACATGCGTCAAGCCATTTTTGGAAACTTTCTTTCAGTTTGTGCTTATCACAGTGACAGCACAAAGGCCTGGATAAATTAGGGCAGAATTTCTAACATCTCTGGATCCTTTCCCACTCGCTAACTTGCTATGCCTCATGACAGAGGGTTGTTTTCTCCCCTCAGGACAAAAATCCCTCACACTAGATGAGTGAGACTGGAAGGATTTGTAGGCCCACTGTTGTAATTGGAAAGCATTCTGCTTCATTATAACACAATTAGCTAAGAATAGCTCACTATCATTCTGTTAACACCCATCTTCAAGCTGGAAAGGGAAAAGTCTTACCATGTACAGTACTCATGTTTCAACTGTACCTGGTGTGTGTTTGTGTGGCGCAAAGACTGAAAATAGCTGACTTATCTCAGTACTTGGGTGACACTATGGCTGAAAACGGGGACTGAATCAGCAACCAGCCATTCAAAAGAGATGAGCCATTACCATTTTGCAAAAAAAAAAGAAAAAAGAAGACATCAATTCCATTAGAATACATTGGATTGATATAGAAATCCAGACCTTTACTAGACTAAGAAATATTAACCATCGAAAGAAGAAAGTTTACAGGCTTTACCTACAGTGGTAACTACGGCTGGCAATATTCCCCATTCCACGTGACAAACACAAGCGATGCAGAACATCAGATACAATTTGGTAAATGTTAACTCTGCAAATGTAAATGCCAACCAATCCTTCTTTCTTAGCTGTCACGCAGACCTCGCGTACAAGAATCCTTGGACCTTAAGCAGATAATTCACTTCACTAACACCTCTTCAAAGCCAACCTTGCATCTGCCCATCGGTAAAACTGATGGAATCCTTCCATTTCCATACTCATTAGGTTTTTCTTTTCCCCACAAGATTTTTAGGATTTTAGTCTAGCAAACAGGAAATCAAACGGCTACTGCTTTTTTGTGATTTTATCTACTCCTTTAGACTCGGCTTGTTTTGATTGTATCTCCATTTTATACAGATGTGAGCGGAAACACAGAGAGAACAAACACCAAACAACAATACAGGGTGTAAAAACAACCTGCCAGCTTCCAGTGGCCACAGTCTTCACAAATAAGCTATTTTTTGAGTCAGAGAAATAGTTGTGCAGTTTCAGAGAACATTGTAACAAAACATGGATGTATTAATATGCAACGCACAACACTATTACTTGTCTACAGAAACTGAATGCAAATCCTGCTTCTTATAGCCTCTTAGTTGAAAATGTACCCTTTATTCCTTTGTATCTTGAAGCCCAAACATGTAAAATACGGAAGGTTGCATCTTTACAAGCTTGAATTTCATGTGTGGAGCAGCTGAGTAACATTTTGCCCCTAAGACAGGCAGTAACTAAACCCACCAAGACAAGAAGTGCAAGTGAATTTAAAAAAAAAAACCAAAAAACACGAGAAAAGTTACAGAAATTGCACCTTTAAACAACAGTAAAGGAGTAAGAAGTTGAAGAGATTTCTTAATGTCATCTCAACTCTGAATCTTTACTGAATCTTTAATCATCGGCTTACCTCATTACCACATACATATCCGTGCACCTTGTCAGAGCCATTACAAACTGTATGGCCAAAGAACAACCTTCTTAAATGCTTTTATTTTCAGCCAAAAAAAAAAAAAAATCCAGTAGTTCTTCCTTTATTGCACTCTATAAAACTTCTTGTTGTAATCAAGAAGCCAATAAACAGTAATAGCTGAATATTCCTTTAAAATTTATAGTTTAACTCTTAAAATAAAATTTATATAGAAAAGATATCATTTACAACCCATTCAGTAGTAATCAATCATTATGTACTCACAAACAATATTAAATAACTTGTATGCAGCAGTTTTCTTTATAGGGCAGAGGGGAATATCTTCTCCTTAGCAAATATAATATTCCACTGTTAAAGAGCAATTCAAGTCAACTTTGGAGCAACTGTGATATACACAAATTTCTTTTAAGAAGCTCAAGATTCGTGTAGTGTAACAAGAATATATACAACTGTGTCCAGTGCATAGCTTAACAGCAGCATGTGAAAAGTCTATTATCTTGAATTGGCACACCATTACCTACAGGGAAATAATTTACCCAGAAAATGCAGTGTATTCAGAGAACACCGGTGAGGCACAGTAAAACAACAAGATGTAGTGTAACTAGGTATGTGAGGAATAAATAGCGGGATTTTGCCCTGGAGGTCAGCAGCTTAGAACAGTAAAGACTTCGCCCTCGAAGCCATCTTCGGAAGGAAAGGGCTCCTCCTTTCACCTGGTTAGGAAACAAAAAACATCAAATAAGTAATCATGAATACAAATGAGAAAAAGCTCCACTGCAACTTAGATTTCTGAGGCACTATAATCCTTTTGCCTCTGATGCAGCAGTGGATGCCGCAGCACAGGCTGTCAGCATAAATGATTTAAAGGCCAAAGAAAACAGCATTAATAAAAGGGGAGAGGAATGGATACAAGGTATTTGCATATTATTTAATTACATTTACATACTAGAGATGAAAATGCATAATTATATGCATACACATTTTATTTACTGGCCACATGTGTAATATAAATATGATTACTCACATTGTAATTTGGACATATGTCATGTGTTCTATGGCATGGTTTACACGGCTGCCTGTATTTGCCTCACCATCCACAACCCAAACAGAAAGAAATTAAGGACATTTTTTCAGTAAAATGTAGTTTCAGTAGTAGTTTGCTACTTTGAATGGATGCCTCTGTGGCCCACAATACCTAACAACAACAGAGTACTTCACAGTCAGCTTTTCAGAGACAAGGCGGATGAGACAAGTAGCTGCTTCATGCTGGTGTTTACATATAAAGAGGACAACCCAAAATCAGTGACTCCCAGTCACTCAGAAGGGAAATCCACACTCCAAGAACGAGTGACAGTTGAAAGAAAGGTATAGCAGAGGGAAGACAGAAAAAAGAAAGGGGTAGCATGAAGGAGATTATGCACTGTGCTGTCTTCAATCCAGTCTCCAACTAGCAGTACACAATATGCACACCACTTTTAAGTAGCTTATAATTCAGGGGTTTTAAAAAGCTTTCGTTTACTTACTTTTCGTACAATAACATGTTCACTAGGATTGATGATTAAGGCTTCTCTTTCCTCCTCACTTTCCATCTGAACAGTGTATTCGCTAGGTACAGACCTGTAACTGCTTACTTCAAATCTAGAGAAAAATTAAAGGGAGACAATGGAGTACTAAATTATCTGCTCTTTTAAAGTACCAAATTCACATAAGAAACATTATTTTGTATACTTACATTACTGGGGGAAGGTCCCCACAAAAAGCAGTAAGACTTAGTTTATGTTGCCATGTCTTTTTCAGTCTCTATTTGCAATCTATTCTCAAGGTGTTTTATTTATTCAGAATAACCCCCATCCTCACTAGCTGATTGAAGAGCGATTTTCAGATGATAGTAGTGTAGTGCACTTTATGTAGGCAGATGGATAATGATATTTTAAATCCAAACAGTGGATGTACTAAAGCTGTAATATGTGAGGTTTTTTTCCTAACTCGGAAAAAAAGAAATACCACTCACTGCCAAGTCCAACATCTGAAGCAAGAAATGGAAGAAAGAAAAAAAAATCCCAAAGCCCGTAACATTTCTTGATCCACAGAGTTAGACGTAGGGTTTTAACACAGTTACACATGTGTTTTCACTGCTTCAGCTATTGTGGACTCACAAACAGGTTCTATTATTTGTTTGTTCTATTATTTGCTCAGAAATCTAACACCCATAGGAAAACCTATCACTAATCTCACTAAAGTAGAAGGCAAACAAAACATCTGACACTCCCGTTTCCAGTTCTGTAGTACACTTTGCATTTACTCCAGGCATAGTGCAAATGAAAAGCAGAAGCGAAAGATGGCTTTGGCTCTCTGAACACACAAGTTATTTCACACCCACATAAGGGTTCAATGCAGCAATCTGTCACATACTTCAAAAGTATAAGAGAAGAGAAAGAAATTTTACAGACGCTTTTTTTTCAAAAGAAAAAACACGCCCTGTTTTACGGACAGGAGTATTTTACCTGTTACTTCGCTCCTCAGAGAGTCCGAGAGCCTCTTCTGCAGCTTCTCTCCTCCTCTTCTCTTCTGACAGTGTTTCTGTCAGCTGTGAGAGCGCCTGCTGCACTGAATCATATTGTTGCTCAGTCTCTGCAAGCCTATGACAAAATGAAATCTGAAATCAGTATTTTACGTACTTAAAGAGTTAATTTCTTGTTCTTTTTTATTGAGGAATGTTCTTTTTTGTGATGAAGACTTAATTATAATGAGATGCTTTAGATTAGATATTGCAATAAAGTCACCGATAAGTATAGATCTTTAAAAAACAAACCACAAATATTACCAGATAATAATAATTCAAGAATATGACTACGATTCATTTAATCCACTGTAAATCCACTGCTTTCCCTTTTCTCCCAAAATGCCTTAGAGGGATAGAAAAGCATTACTTTCACACTTACAGCACAGCTGTCAGGAAAACAATATTGCTAATACACACTCTCAGTCCTGACCTTTTTCTGAGTTCATTTAGCTCCATATTGTCTATTTCAACAATAACGGCAGATCTTTCCTGTGGTGCTCCAGGGGGAACTTCTGCTCTACTTTCATCCTAGAAAATATTAAAGGGGGAAAAAAAGCCAGTTACCATTTTTCTAGTTGCTAAAAATCTTTATTTCAATTAAAGAAGCCATAAGCACCACAAAGCAGTGGAACAAACCACTCTTTGTGCCATTTAATCTTTTAATTTCCGGAACTGCAATTTTCCAAACCTGTTTTCTAACAGAAAGTTGATGAAAAGTACTGCCTGCGTGTGCTGCAGGACTTGAAGGATACACGTACGCCAAATAACACAGCAATCCCTGAACAATAAGTGGAAGAAATGCATCTGCACATCCACATAGTAATATAGCACTGACCACAGTTTCATAAGTAACACAGCTATTCCACTAACAGAATCCGAGACAAAACACCTGCGTGGTATCGCACGATGCCATATAGACATGCCAGCTGACACAAAGGTAGCGGAATTATTTTGCACAGGATTGCATTCTTTTTCTCACATTTGTGGACTTCATTCCAGGCACGTAATTTCTACTTTATATTTCCAGCCCTCATAATACCCCCTGACTATCTGGACTAGTTACTGTAGCTATAGCTGCCTAGGTCACTGCTATAGCATAACATGCACGGCAGAGCAGAAATTCCTGGACACGCAGTAGGACTAGGACAAGTCATGAGCAAGTTGGGATCACCAGGCAGGGTGGCACTGATTAACTGTTTGGGAGTAACGGCTATATGTAAGTGAAGAAGAGGTGATGCTGGGAGTCTGAAGTTTCCCTTTTATCCTCTCTCAGATAATCTATGCCTAACAAAGCTCAAAGCATCCCCATCAGCAATGTCTAAATTCAGAGCTAGTGAGCTCTAGGCAGTGCGGAAGCACTGGGAACTGTGGTTAAGCAGCCCCATGCTTTGCAATCAATATGTGAAAGAGGTAGAATCCAAATGGTCCATGAGATAAGAAGCGGGGGATTAATTTATTGTGTAGTTTACAGTTCTCCTTGTTTGTGTTTATTTCTGTTTATGGAAAAGTAAGGGTTGTTATATATGTATCCATATGATATTTTAGGGTCTTGTATTGATTGATAGTTACGGAATAACCAAGGCAGTACAGGAACACTTTTGAAAAATGAAGAGATCACAAAGGAGTAAGCCTACAGATGTATATGAGGGGTTGGCAAAGGGTACTGAAATGCTGAACTGGTGATATAGATCTCACTTCTGAAAATATTACTCAAACACCTTGCAAAATGATTCATGACTGCTGTGAAATTACTACTAAACTTTGCTGATCCAATGATTAGTGATCATCCAATTATCCCTGCCAGCTGTAGACCAACTCAAGATGACACTTCAAAACAAAAAAGCATGTATAAACAGCTTCCTTAAATGAAAAGTCAAATAAAATCAGCTTTACAACAATGAAGACAGTTATCTTCAGCACATCATGGGCTAGCAAAAGTACTGAATCAGTACAACAAAAAGTATTTACTTCATTTTTAGCATGAAAACCAGAAAAGCGTAAGTGCAGAAGAAAAAAACCCCTAAAAACATTGCCATATATTTGTTTACCTGAACAGTGCCTTGGAAAGACGTCACTTGCATGGTCTGATACTCCCTCTCCAGTCTTAAATAACGATTTTGCAAGTCAGTGTAACGAAGCTGGTTATCCCTTAGAGTCTGCGAAAGTGTCTTCAACTGGGCAGACAAGACGGCATTCTCTTCTGCTGACTGCACAACCTGAAAGAAAGTAACATTTAAATAAATAAAAATTAGGAATTATCTCCTCCAGGAAATTACTACAGATTTGAGACCTGCTGTTGAAAACAACTGAGTATTAGTTTCAAAATTGCATCAACTTTTTTGGCAAGCTCACGGTTTGGTAAGATTTAACTAGTTGTTTTATGAGCAACGGAAACAATGAAACCTGAGGATTGATTTTCCCTGTCATCAACATGCCCAAACCAGAAACTCCGGGTTTCAAACCCCAATGCTTTCCTCCCCATGTTTGCTACGATTTCACCACCTGGCAAAAGACAGTAGACGTAGCTGCTGCTTCAGGACAATGCATACAGCCTAGTAAGCCTGATAACACAAACATGTTCACCAGGCAGTCCAGGAATGCACAGCAGTCGAGTTTTCATCTTTTCAAAAAACAGACCATAACTGGGGTCTCCACCCGTTACCCAAACACTCATCTTCACTTGTAGGAGCTTGAGATTTCTACACCTGTTTCAAAGTTTGGTTAAAACTGTTACTAGGTTTATAAAATGTTTGGGTGAAGGAGTGAAAAGAGACACAATGACAGACGAAAGGTAACATAAAACTAATTTCCTTCCAACACCAGGCCACACAAAGAGAGATAAGCATTAAGGGAATTTCCAAGAACGTTTACAAACTTCTGCAAAGGAAACAGAACACAAACACACATGTGCATGCGGACACAAACACACACTCACCATCTTAACAGCCACAAAAGGGTTCATTAAGAAATTGTAAGGAAACATTTTTGAAGGTATTTAAAATTTGCTGCGAGATAGCTAAAATCTTGTTCCAGCTAAGACAGACTTCTGTCTATAATGAAAAATACTTTACTCTGAGGAGAAGTTCAGCAATGCCCCATCAATCTCTTCAGAATGCAGATTCAAATAAACCTTTCTCTGTCAAACAACAAGTCAGGGAAGCCTGACAGAAAGATAACACTGACATTTAGTTTGCAATTTCTAGTCCGAGCCAACAGGGCTGTTTTGAAGAATCTAAGTCTTAAAGCACTCTAACTTTCAATTATATGAGACACCGCCAATTTAGCAGTATTTCTATGTTGATACCAGCTCAGATTCACATGAGCTATTTAGGATCACAGCTGTTGTTCTAATTTACCTTTGAATTAATCTGCTGAAAATGCAGATCCTTCTGGTGTATCTCCTGAAGACAGTGCTGCAGTTCATTTTGAAGCTGATTCTTCTCAGCTAAGACGTGTTTGATTTCCTCCGGCATGTCTGCGCTTCCAGCGAGGGAGGCAGTTTCTAAAACCTTAAAAAGTATTAGCATATTCAGGGTAAATGGTATAGGAGTGCTCTAAATAATATACAACTCCAACATTAAATATACATATGGACTACATAATAATTTCCTTTTCACAAGATCATTTCCTTCTCACAAGTTAATACCACATTTGCAAGAGACTTTATATAAAAAAACCCTTCTACTTAGTGTTTTCAACCTAAATAATTCAATTAAAAAAATAGAAAATTACCATGAAAAGGCAACCCAACTTAATTTTTAATTTGCAAATAGTGTGAAGCACAAAAAAAAAGAAAGGAAAAAACAGAAAAAGCCAGATGAATATAAAACACCTTTCAAAAATTATTTTCAAACCAATAGCATATGGTATTCATGACTTGTAGAAGAACAGCTGTTTTGTAAATACAAGTTTAAAGCTGAAAGTCCATTCTGGGAAAAAAAAAAAACCACCCAACTTATGACTGATTCACAGCTTTGGCCTTCTTTATCTCTGGCAGGTCAACATTTTGATGTTAATCTCCAATAAGGGAGGGAAGTGTGCCATCTCTAATGCTTTATGGAATCTATTTTCCTATACAATCATGAAATAAAGACTCCTACCACATAAAATATTCCATAACCCAACAGACATTACTGTTCAATAGCTTTTATTTGTGATTTTAATCACAGAAAATGAAAGGCATATGAGACACAAACTTGACCAACCAAAACATCGTTTTTAATGAAATTAAAAGGAATACGGTTTACTTCCTTTGGCACAGAAAAGGCAAATAAGAATATTATTCTAAAATAACACTTTCCTTGAACCTTTAACGACAGTTTACAACAGTAGACACCAGTTGCCAGACCGGGTCTCAGCTGCTGCCTTTCTAAATCTAGCATTTTGTTCCTGGCCGAAGCGAACTCCAGCTGCTTCAGGGGAAGGGCAAGAACACTTCCATTAGGCACATCTCTCCCTTCTCCCCCCGATTAGGTCCTGTTCTAATCTGCAGTATTTAGGGATTGATTTAGGCTCTTTATAATGAACTTTATTAGAGCTTTAAAATTTGTTGGCATCAAGTATACAAATTCTGAAAACTGCTGTCAATGTAAACTACCAAGTTCTTTTTTGATCCTCTTAAAAACTGTGTCCCTGAAAATAGGTTGCAGCTGTAATGTATCTGAAAAAATGTTCACATTACCTGAAAGAGCACATCCTTTTACTAGTTTGGTATTTATGACCTAATGTCCCCTATTCTGGGTTTACAAGAAGTGAGAGTGTAGATTCTCATTTCACTTACAGCCCACAGTACTAGTAGGTTGGGTTTTTTCCCCTCTCATTTCTTTCTTTCTTAATGTAAACAATCCCAATCTTTCTTAGAAGTTTTTCTTTATCATGCTTTCCACCTCCCTCCTTTGAAACTTTTTTGTATTGCAATGTCATACTTCTGTGAAGCTGAGGTGAAATGTACTACAAATTATTTACACTCAGTTATGTTTTCTGCGCCATTTTTCCTACCATTTCTTCAACATTCAAATAACTTATTTTATTTAGACTGGTTTTCTAAAAAGAAGATATATGCCAGTCATCTTGTTTGTCTATCTGTTCCCCCAATAATATTTGCATCAGCTAGCCAATTCTAAAACCGGATTTTAAAAGGTTCACGTCTCAAAAAATTATGATGCTTCTACACTGGGGGAACTTCTGAACTGGGGGAAGACAGATCCAACTTGATATTACCTATTGAGAGAAAAAGAAATAGGCAGAACACAGCTGTAGTACAGGCTGTCTGGCAGGTGATTACGTCGATCAGCATGCGAGGACTCAGTGACAATAAATACATTGCCGGCATCCTACATGTAATAGTACAGCATCCTATTCTCTTTCGAACAAGTGTGCTATAGGAACAAGTAACAACACTGGTGTTATAATAGTGTGAACAGTAAGAGACTCATGATAGATATGAAACTGGCACAAGAAGCCAGAATTATATTCCCACTTTACGGACATAACATGTTTCATCTCAGCTATGACATGAGAAGAGTTCCTCCTTGAGTTGCCTGAAAATTCCCTATCCTCTTCTTGATTTGAAAGAATTAACTGAGAAACCTGTAAATTGTTCTTTTTACCCCTTCCAGTATGTGTGTCTCTTTATCAGCACCCGGTCTGCTGTTGAACCATGTTTGAATCTTTTTTTTGTTTTGGTTTGGTTTTTTAAATGTCTTTGTATTATATTCTGGATTTAACTAATCTAAGATAAAAACTTACAAAATTACTTAAGTAATCTACTAACATTAGCAACTCAGCAACAAGCAAATACCATTACCTTACAGTGTAACCACAGCAAATTGTTACTCCTTTTTGACTAAGAATCAGTAACCATTATCAGTTCATGACCTTCGCAACCATTTCATTTCTTTCTGCAAGTGCTTTCCATGTTTTTAACCATTAAAATACACCACACCAGTGAGTTTTCTCTGTTATTTTCTCAACTGATGAGAAACTCATTATTTTTCTTTGTTTAAAAGAAGTTGATCAATATATCAAGACTCCATTAAAAAGTGTTTTTAATAATTGCAACTCATTTGCTTGGAATAGTTGTAACTTGCTGATTTGACCCCAGGCAACACTGACATACAGGTAACACACTCATCAGCCTTCCATACTTCACTACCATATGCTGTGTAGTTCTCATTTGGGAAGCAGGCTGCAAATTTAATACAATAAACTGATGGAAGTAGATTTGTGCCTCCTGCTACATTTCATTTGTTTACCTTGACGGGGTAATTGCTGCCAGCAGAGACTGATTTCTTAACAATCATGTCTTGTTGCAGCTTCTGTAGTTCTGCAATCTGTCGGTCTTTCTCAGCAACTGTGACTTGACATTGATTTCGCAGTGCCTGGGACTCTGAGAGGAGGAGGTTGTTTTCCATTCTGAACATAAAATATTAGACTCAACGTTATATGATAATATACTACATACTAGTGAATGAAAAGGATAAAGCTGTACTCACTGTTATTTCTGAAATAAATAATGGTATTTTTGAACGGTTATATGCAAATATGGAGCACTATATTAACATTCTCAATACATACTTCAGTTTAAAGACACCTGCTAAAAAAAAAGTATCAGAAAATAAAGCCTGGAAAGTGATAACATCATGTTTGCTTCACTGGCTTAGAGATAAGAGAAGTTAATTGGCTGTAAAGATACTAACATCTGTTAACACAGCACATGCTTCAGCACCTAAAAAATAAGGTCACGCAGCAAAGAAACTCTAGGTCGCAGTCGTGTAGAGTGCCGCACAAGATAGCCAGCCTACCCTATTGCAAGTACACAAGTTTGAAAAGGAATACCCTAGACTCAGAAGACTGAAATGAACAAACATACCACATCTCCAGAAACTGCTGTCATACACAGGCAATACCACAAAGGGCATAAAAGTAATTTAAATCCTTTTGAATCCAATTTAATATATGGTTTTGAAGTTTGGGGAAAAAAATGGAAAAAGACTATTCATGCTGTTCACTGGTTAAGTCTACAAGTTAGAATGAGGTTTGAGTATTTCATGCTAACTTGCTCACATTTGCAAAGATAAATGTGGGGCTGGCCTTTTGATCTACAACCCCTCCCCCAAGAGCTTCTAGTATAAAACAGATATTATCTTACACAGACTTTAATTAGAGATCTAGAAGTGGCACTAGGGACTAAAATGCCGTACGGCACTAGGATACTGCCTACTGACCTCAAACTCAAACACAATTATCTTCACTGAACTGATCATAACGTGCTTTCACATTTCAATCATTTGCACAAGTTTAAAAGCCTGAACGGTAACAGCAGTCCAAGATGACCAAATCTTGATCTGCCTCCACTGAGTGCCACTTAAAAATGCCTACTGCCTTCTTTGAAGCAGACCTCATGATGCATTCACCGAATCAGGCCCAAGGTGTCACATTATTCATTTGTCACAGATGATGCAAGATGTGAACAGTGCTGAAGCAGACTCTTGAATCTACAAAAATAATGGTCAAATGTGAAATGAAGTTAATTTTCAACATGTAGTTGGGCCAAATACGCAACACCTCAGACATCTTTTAAAAAAAGAGATTTGGAGGGCAATGTTCAGCCATATCAATCGTTACTCTAAGAAGAGAATATAATACCAAGCATTGAAATAAGATTCTTAAACTGTAGTTCCATATATCCAAGTCACCAACAGAACAGAAAACATTCAATTAAGACTGCCTGAAACTTTACATAAACAAAGAGACCATTACATAGAAGGATAACCACGAACAAAGACAACTCTGTGGAAGCTGATTTCGCACATTACAGAAATACTCTTATCCTACTTCCTGCTAAACTATACATAACTTTGGTTTTGTGTCAGTTTTATGTCAGGTTGTGAAGTCACTGAAGAACTCTAAACAAGCGCCACATGTACTATTTGTTAATTTTAACATTTATACCTTAATCCAGCAAGCTCATTCTGGTATGTTGCAATCTCTCTCTCAGTTTCTGCTTGGAAGGCTTTTGTCTGATGCAATGCCTTCTCCAAATCATCGACCTTGGTCTTCAGTTTTGATATTTCAACAGCTGCAAAGCTGGCTCCTTCTTTAGCCTACGTTTAATAAACATGATTAGTGAACTGGAATGAAAACTATATGGTTGAAGTTTTATTAGTGCTAGAATTCTAATTACAGAATAATGTTTTTTCCCCCATTTGCTCCTGTTTAACAGGATATTTACCTAAACTCCCAAAATTGTAAGCACACCTTCTCTAGTCACCCAATGTTTTCTCAGCACTCACATAATTTCAAAGTTAAACTTCAGAATCCAGTGTCTCTAAGCATTCTCTGCATAAAAAAAAATTACAAAGTGATGTAGCTAATTAAAACTTACCGATCTTTCCCTATTGTTCTGAGGCATATCCAAATTACTTTTAAAAGAATCTATCTCACTGATGCTGTTGCAACCAATGGGAAATGAAGCTGTGCCCTGTTTTGTTTCAGAAGTTACCTTCTGATTGCTGAGTTCCTGCAGCAATTTGTCTCGGTCATCCTGAAGACTGGCCATAGCCTTGGAAAACGCTTCAATCTGGTGAACATAATTCCCACACTCAGAAGAGAGCCTGCTCATCTCCATCTCACGACTAACAAACGTCCTACAGAGATTTTCAATTTCATCAGCAATCTGATCAAGTGTAACCTTATCTGCAGCATCAAAAATAACACGATTCAGAAGAGAATTTTCTTTGAGCATACTGATAAGATGTAATTTAAAGCCATCCAATTCAGCTTCGAGTTCATCTCCTCTCTTTTTTTCAGTTTTGAGTTCAGATATGTATTTGCTCTGAAGTACCTTTAAGTCCTCTATTATCCTATCTCTATCATTTTGCAGAGCAGTCATTGCTTTCCCAAAGGCCTCATTTTGGGACCTCAGCTCACTATTTTGAGATTGAACTTCTAATATCATCTTCTCTGCAAAAGCACCAGGTTCATCTCCATGTTCAAGTGTCAAAAGAGTCTTACTGTATTCTTCATCTGCACCCTTAGTATTTCCGCCTCTTGATTTCTGGAGTTCTTGAATCTTCTTCGGAAGATTTTCTCCATACTGTCCATTTGATACACATTCTTTTTTCTGAACGCTATCACTAGTTCGCAGTTTCTCTCCAGATTCAGAAACAAGTTTCTCTTTGTTTAATGATGCAATTAAAGATTCCAAATCATTTACTTTAGACACTAATTTTTTATTTTCATGTTCCAGAGATACAACAGTATCCTTTTGCAGTTCATTGGAAAGTTGCATTTCTTTTATTTGTTTTTGAAGATCGTACTTTTCTTGTTCAAGGCTTTTAATACAATCCAATTTCTGCTTAAGTAAGTCTTTCAACTGATGGTCTTTCAGAGACAAAACTTGGTTAAGATCCTCCCTATACTTTATCAGCTGTGCACTTAGCATTGCATTTTCGGAATGAAGATCATCTATTTGATTGAGCAGTATCCTTAATTCTTGTTTCAAAGCATTATTCTCACTTGCATTGCCAACTATAAGACTGTCCCGCTGATTTAAGACATCTCGGTGAAGATGTTCCAGCTCTTTGTATTTAGAAAAAAGATCATCCCGATCATTCTGAAGAGATGACATTGATTTTTTAAAGGCATCTATTTCACTGGCAATTGCAGCCTTATCTTGACCTGCTTTGTCTGCTTTCATCTGGAGATTTCTCAATTCGTTTTCCATCCTCTGACAGGACTCCTCAGATTGTTGTCTCTCTATCTGCAAAGACCTTAACTGAAGTTCATACTCTTTGATTTGTTTTCTATGTTGAGTCTGTACCTGAATCAGATAGTCAGAAATTTCATCACCTTTTGAAGAAATGAGTAAGGAAATTTCTTTGTCTTTATTATTTAGCATGATCTTCATTTGCTCAGAAATGGTAATCTGCTTTTGCAATTCAGCATTAATTTTTTCCTTCTCGGCTAGAAGCTGCTGCAACTCTTGTTCCTGTCTTGTAAAATTACTTTCCAGAGTTTTTATCTCTCTTCCTGCACTTTTACTATTCTCTATCAGATGATTAAGAGAATTATTTTCTTTAAGGAGTGCTTGCAAAGCTTCTTCTTTGGACTGAAGAACACTCTCCAATTCTTGCTGCCTGTTAAAAAAAACTGTATTTTCTTCTTTTATTCTGCAGAGCTCTTCATAGCGTTGTGTATCAACAGATTTTTGCCTCAAATACAGTTCATCCTTTGTTTCCTCTACCACAGAATATTTGATATTCAGTTCTTGAATCTGAGTAATTTTGTCTCTCAATTCATCTTGTAAAGACGTTATTCTTTTATTACTGTCTTCTATCTGTTTCTCTTTATTTTGGATGGCCTCTTTGAACTGCATTTCCCAGGTTTTCATTTCAGTGATTACCCTGTCCCGGTCATCCTGAAGAGAGGACATACACTTTGTAAAAGCAGCTAATCGTGCCAAAGCCGCATTCAAATCTGCTTGAAGTTTCTTGTTTTGAGAGTCCTTAATGCTAACTTCGTCTTGCAAACCATGAATCTCACTAATTGCCCTATCTTTTTCTCTCTCAAGGGCACCGTGTCTTTCCTCTAGGTTCAAAATTTCTCTTTTGTGAACCGATTTTAATTGTTGAAGATTAAATTCCAATTCTCTCTCATATTCTCTCTTTTGAATGTGTAGCTCGTCTTCTTTCTTCTTCAGTTCTTTTCTCCAATTTAGATTCTCATCTGTAAGCCTGCCCACTTCATTCTTTGACTGAGCCAACAAGTTCACCTGTGAAGAAAGCTTTCCCTTGAGCTGATATATTTCTTCACTTGACTTCGCAAGCTTTTCTGACGTATTACTTAAGTCCTTTTCGAATTTTTCACTTTTTGACTGTGACAGTTTCACAGATCTTTCCAAATCCAGGATCAGCTCCTGGAACTTTATAGAATCCTTTTGCAAATGGCTGATCTCCTGCTGTTTCTCCTTTAAGAGTTCTTGCAATTCTTTTGTTTTGTTTTTACTCCCATTATTATCCCTCTGAGCACTTTTCACCTTCTCCTCAAACATTTTTACAAGATGTAACTGTTGTTCTTCTTTTTCTCTAATCATGTTACATTTTTCTGCCTTTAATTCTTCCAGTTGCTGTAACAGCAAGTTATTCTGTACCTGTGCTGATTTCATTCTATCAGTAAGATGATCAACTTTTTTAACATGATTAAGCAATTCTGTCTCAAGAAATTCTCTCTCATTCTTTACTTTGTAAGAACTTTCTTGTGCATTTTCTAATTCTTCCTGTAACAGACATTTATCATCCTCTAAAATCTTTACTTTTTCATTTAGACTAACAATTTCTTGTGTAAGACTTTTACATTCCATGTCCAGCTTTGTTAGACAATGATTCTTATGGTCCAAAGATTTTTCAGTTTCTTTTGCTTTTTCTGAAATTAATTTTCTTTCTTGTTCTAGGACAAGCACATCTTGTTCTTTTTCAGAGAGTTTATCCTTTAACACATTAGCGTCCTTTAACAATGATTCATTCTCATGTAATGCATCATTGATTTTAGATTGCATATCATTTTGGTACACTTCCATTTGAACTTGGAGCTCTCCCAAAGCTGCTTTAGTTACAGTGATGTTGTCATGAAGAATATCATTTTCATTCTGAATTTTCTCTAAAGCCTGCTTTAAATTTTCAGAAGTTTGTTTCAGTTGCTCATTTTCCTCCATTAGCTGATGATTCTGTTCAGTGAGTTCATGGAGACGATCCTGGTGTTCTTGCATCCTTGCCTCTTGCTCACGTATCTGCCTTTCTGCTTTACTTTGTAATTCGTCAACTTCCATTTTCTTGGATTCACCGAGTTGTTTCAGTTGATTCTTAATAACCTCATTTTCATCAATGAGTTTTTGTAAATGCTTCTCGAGAGCCTCCTTCTCAGATTCTCCTTCCCTGAGTTTTTGAATAGCCTCTTGCTTCTCTTTTCTACTGAGATCAATAACTTGCCTCATATCTGCTATTTTACTACTGATATTCTCATACGCCTGAAGAAGTGATTCATACTCCTGCTTTAATTCACTATGTTTAGCCTTCCATCCTGTTAATTCAACTGTCTGAGAATCTTTTAAGGTATTCAGCTGGAAAGAAAAGGCCTCTTTTTCCTGAACTATCGTCTCCATGGTGGATTTAAGACTTTCACATGCCGCGGTGAGGTTTTCGTTTTCAGTCAACAGCCTAGCGTTTTCAGAAACAAGGCTTTCCTCTTCAGACAATGCAGAAGCAGTACTTGAACTTTGTTTTTCTCTACCAAGCTCTAACAAGTGTTCAAGCATACCTGTCTTGTTCACCAGTTCTTCTCTTTCCAACATCAGCTTATCAATCTGGTCTTTTAGACACTTATTTTCTCTCAGGGCTTCTTTACGTGATATTAAAGCCGCCTGTAATTTTCTTTGAAGGCGCTCTCTGGACTTCTCTTCTGCTATAGTTCTTTGCTCTTGTGGTTTAGAATCATTTACATCTGCAGTTTTTGCCAGCGGCTCTTCAATCATTCGCATTTGTTTCTGGATTTGACATTCTGTTGCTTCTCTCAGTTTAGTTTTCCTGGAGTAATCAGTCTCTGATAGTTGAAAACCTGTGCCTTTACCTTGTAACTTTCCTTGAAGGGAATTACTTTCCGAACAAAACTCTCCCAATTCTTTTTCAGTATCATTTTCTTCCTTAAGCTCTTTGCATGACACCACAGGTCTACTCATCTCAGCCTTCTCACGTAGCATACATAGCTCTGTCAGAAGTTTTTTATTTTCTTCACTGAAATGTTTTACCTCCTTTTTCATATTAATTAGTTCCAAACTGGACTTTTCTAAACAACTGAGAAGTTTCTCTTTTTCACTCTTCATTTCTTCAAATGCCGTTTTGTAATGGCGGGCTGCTTCTTGGCCCTCCTTTATAGCTTCATTTAATAATTCCTTTTCCAGATCAAGTTTATCTTTGAAATTGGTAAGTGAACAACGCAATGCTTCTATTTCCTCATTCTTTTCTGCAACCTCCTTCTTACCTTCAATTCTCAATCTCTGCAGTTTCTCCTGGCTCATCTTGTAATCCTCTTCACTTTTTTTAATAAGTGCTTCTTTCTCATTATTCACGTGTTCAAGCGCTGTCTTAATGTCTATAGCTTCAGCCTCATATGCTTTCAGCTTTTTCTGCAGCTGCTTTATGTCCTCCAACAAGCTGCCCTCACATTGCTCCTGGTACTGCTCCTGCTGCCTCAAAGAGTTTAAGTTGACTGTTTCTTCTCTTTCATCACCAAATTCAACTGATATTTTTCTCAACTCTTTCTTTAACATTTCTGTTTCCTCCTGAAGTTTTGCATAATTACTTCTTAGTTCTTTTAACTCAGCGTCTTTACTTGCCACTGAAGTGATCATGTTTTCTGACTCTTTTAAGGATGCAACCTGAACCTTGCTTCTTGGTTTGTCCGATTCCAAATTCCTTAGGTCAGCTGCTTCTTCTCCCAGCACTGCCTTAGGTGAAGCCAGCTCTTTCCCTAGAGGGTAGTCTCCTAACTGAAGAAAGTCAAGTTCTTCACATTTTGTTTGAAGAACTTCCCAGAGTGCTTTATGTTCTTGTTTGAGTTGCTCAAGGTGGTTTTTTTGTTCATCAAAATCTGCTGCAAGTTTAGTGTGCTCTTCCCTTTCTTTCTGAATTTTTTTCATATCTTCCTTCCTGACCAAAAGCTCCCTTTCTAAGGCTTCTTTTTCTTCTTTTAATTGATTCATGACACTCATGTCATTGTTGGGGTCCAGACACTTCTTCCTGTCCCCACCACTTAAACCAGGCTCTTCTGAACTGGAATTTTTCAACAATTCTTCCTTCTTCTTAACTTCAGACTTCACCTTTTCAAGAGCTAAGAGCAGCTGAGAACGTTCCTCTTCATATGCACTTGCTTTTTCATCAAGCATAGATTGCATATGAGCAAGCATGCAGTCCTTCTCCTCTAAAGATTTTTGGTTCTGCGCACATGTATTTTGTTTATCAGCAATGACATCATTTAGTTCTGCAATATTGTCCTGAAGTTCCTCTAAATAAGCAGCTTTTGAAGACAAAATTTCAGTCAAGTCACTTATTTTGGCATCTTTTTCTAAAAGTTGTTGCTTCAAAGTTCCAAGATGAGACTTAAAATCTTTATTTTCTACTTCAACTAGTTTCAGATTGTCTGTTAACTCATCAACTTTCTTCAACAGCTCCTCTGCTTTTTTTTGCTCTTTTTCTATTTCTTCCTGTCCACTCTTTTCTAGTTTTCCAACTTTTTGCATTAGATCTCTTCTTATTATCAAGGCTGCTTGAAGTTTCTTTTTCAGATTCTCTTTTTCCTTGCCCATTTTCTCAAGATTAAACTGCATCTCCTCTTTTTCATTCATTAAATCTTTAAACACGGCTTCTCTACTGCTTAACATAACCTGACTACGCTCCAGCTCTTTCTTACAATTCTCAAGTTCCTGCAATACCCGTTTTAGCTCTCCCACAGAACTATTATGAACAGCTTCGAGGTCTTGCAGTTTGGTATTTAATGTGTTTCTCTCTTCAGAAAAATTCAGCATTTCATTAGACAATGATTCCATGATCTGGGTAACAGAACAGTCCTTTTCTTTCAGTTGCTGGCTTAGACCAGAAATTAAATCCTTCTGCTGATTTACCTGGGAAGTTAAGTTTTCGATGAGTTGATCTTTTTTTCCCACTTCTTCAAGGAGACTTGCTACTTTTTTACCTTCAATGTGCAGTTTTTCTTGACTGGTTCTTACTATTTCTTCTGATTTATTTATCTTGTCTTGAAGAAACTCAACCTGCTTATTTATTTCTGCAAAAGATTCCTCCTTTTCTTGCAAGAGAGACTGTTGTTTACATAATGTTTCCTTGACTGCAACCATTTTTTTTGACAGACATTCAATTTCAGATTTGTATTTGCCCTTCATCTTTTCAATATCATTCTGCAGCAACTCCTTCTGCTTCTCAAGTGATTGCATACTTTTAAATCAACCTTCAAGGGGGCCAATTCCCTTTGGTTTTCCAAAAACAACAAGTTGCAATTGTTCTCCTTCTGTTTCTTTGCTCAAAATAGTGGTTATCAGAGTGGAGAGTTTCATTCAATTTCAGATTTGTATTTGCCCTTCATCTTTTCAATATCATTCTGCAGCAACTCCTTCTGCTTCTCAAGTGATTGCATACTTTTTAATTCATCTTTCATGGTGTCTATTTCCTTTTGTTTTTCTAAAAGCACCAGTTGCAATTGTTCTCCTTCTGTTTCTTTGCTCAAAATAGTGGTTATCAGAGTGGAGAGTTTTTCCAACTGAATTTTACTATCAGCTAGCTGCAGTTCAGAATCTGAAGTCTGTGCCTTTTCTTTACATAAAAGCTTACTACTAAGTAATGGAGATAAGCTTCGAGTTAATTCCTCTTTTATAAGACCCAGCTCTTGCTGCAAAGACTGGATTTTGTTATCCTTTGATTTCATTTCACTTTCTAAACTGCTCAATTGCTCAGTAAGATTATTATTTTGTAAAGTTGCCCTATCAAGTTCCGTCACCCATTTGCTCTCTGACTCAAGCAGACTTTGTTCTAGAGTTTCAAATTTAAGTTCTAGTTTAGAAAGTTCTTCACCCTTCACACTAACCTGCATCTGTAACTTCTCTTTTTCAGTCTTCATCTGCAGTTTGACAGCATCTATCTGCATTCTTGAATAATTCTCGCTGGTTTCTAGTTTTTCATTGATTTCTTGGAGCTCTTCCAATTTCTTTTGCAAATGATTTTGAGATGTAGCAAGTTGTGCGTTTTCAGCCATCAGTTTATCAGCATCTTCTTGCAACCGATTTTTTTCTTCCTCTAAAGACTCTACCTGGCACTGCAGACTAACTATTGAAAGCGCATTGTCGTGGCAGTCTTGAGACGATTTGGAATTTACATTGTTCAACTCTACCTTCAAACATGCTATGTTATCTGCCTGTTCAGTGCACTTCACAAGCAGAGACTTCACAGACAAATCTTTTTGCTGTAGTTGTTCTTCCCATGTACTTATTTGGTCTAGTGCTTTTTGGTGTTCGTTTTTAAGCGAGTCAAGTTCAATTGTCAAAGAATCAATTTTCTTCTGATTAATATCAAGCTTCTCGTTCTTTTCCTGAAATTCCTTAGTAAGGTTTTTCATGGCTGTACCACTTTTCTCTAATTTTTCTCTGAGAACCTCAATCTCACTAGAAAGAACATTAACGTTGCTATCTGCCAACTGTATACTGGTATCTTTCTCCTTTAAAGAATTAAGCAGTCCAGCAATGACTTCTTCTTTTTTCTCAAGAGCTGCATTCAACTCAGTTCTATGTTCATACTGCGCTTCAATTTTCTCCTGAAGAGATAAAAAGGCACCTTCTCTCTCATGGACTAGTTCTTTAGATTTCTGTAGTTCTTGTGTTAGTTCATGTACCTGACTTTTGAGCTGAGAAATTAAATTTGTCTTCTCTTCATCTTTCCTTGCTTTCTCCTTCAGAGTTTTGAGGAGACTTTTATTTTCCTTAAGAGATGACTCCTTTTCTGATAAGGACTGGTCCATCTCAATTATTACATTCTTCTGATGTTGTATTTCTTTTTGTAAATTCACTTTCACTTCCTCCAGCTCTACCACCTGTTTCTTTAAGACCTCACATTCATTCTCTTTCTCTTGAAGTTGCGTCTTTAAATTCTCACTAGATAGTGAAATATCGTTGATGGTTAATTCTTTTTCTGAAACAAGTACTTTTAATTGTTCCGCTTCAGAGGCTAGAAGCTCCAACTGTTTCTGCTGCAAAACAGAAGACGCCTGTACCTCAGAAAGCTGCGCTTTTAAACTGATGTATTCATCTAACTTTTGTTTTAAAGATTCATCCTTCTGTATAATTGAATCATTCAACTGGGATGATTTTTCCGTCACATTTCTAAGCTGATATTGAAGGTCAGAAATAACCTCCATATTCTCAGACAGTTGAACCCTAAGTACATCAGACTCTTCAGATTTATCTTTTAATAACTGTAATTCTTGGGCTTGCCTCTTAAATTCATTTTCTTTTTCCTGCACTGCATGTCTAAGCTGGCTGGTTTCAAAACCTAGGGCTTGTATTTGGTTTTGCAGATCTGAAATGATTTGCATATATTGCCCTTCTCCTGCCATTTTACTCTCTTTCATCTGCTGAATCAAAGCCTCCTTTTCAGAAAGGAGAGTTTCTTTTTCGTCAAAGACAATTTTTAAGTTTTCCTTTTCAATCAAGAGGCCATCAATTTGGTCCTTCAGAGCTAAAATATTATGACTTTGTTGGGACAAGTGTGAGGTTAAAGCAGCTACTTCGTCTGACTTTTTCATTACCATAACATTAACTGTTTCAATGTCTACTTTCAATTTTTCATTTTCTAGAGCTGCTGTATGTGCTTGTTGCCTTGCTGAAGTAATTTCAGACTGTTGCTGTACCAACTGTGACTGAAGAACTTCACATTCACGTGACTTCTCGCTCAATAAGCTTGAAAAGTCCTCCTTTTCATGCTTAAGCACATCCACTTCTTTGCTTAATAGCTGTAGCTTATTATTTAACACTGTACTTTCTCCCATTTTTTCAGAAACTTGCCTATGAAACTTCTCAAGTTCTGAACCCTGACTTTTTACAGTCAGGTCTCTTTCCTCTACCAACTGAGATAACTTTGTTTTTTCATCTTTAAGACTTTTAATTTCATCCTGCAACTCTACAATACAAAACTTACTCTCTTCCATTGCCTTACGTAATGAATCATTTTGAAGGATTTTCTCTTCTAGAGACCTGTTCGCAGCTTCAAAATCCAAAGTTGCAATATGAATTTGTTCCTGCAGTAGTAAATTCTTTTCCTTACTATGGCTGAGCTCTTGGATTAGGCTACTGCATTCAGATAACTTATTATTTAACATTTCTTCTTTCTTTATTTCTTTGTCTCCAGTATCCTTCAGCTGAATGAGAAGTGATTGCATTTGTTCATGCAACTGTTGTGTCTGTTCCTTGCTTTCAAACAACTGATCAGCTAGCACGTTACATTCCTTTGTTTTCTCCTGCAGCTGTTCTGCAACTGAATTTTCTTTTTGCTTGGCAAGTATTGAAAGTTGTTCAATCTCTTTTGCCAGAGTGTTTTTATCACAATTTAGTACTGAAAGAGTTCTTTCGTACTCAGCAGTGCTAACAGATAACTTATTCTCTATTTCTGCCACAGCCTGGATTTTCTTTAACAATTCACACTCTTTTACATCCAGGAGTTTGGATAAATTCTCATTTTCACTGATCAGCTGTTCCTTCTCTTTTTGCATGACATCTATACTTTTTTTCAGATATTCATTTGCTTTTATTTGCTCTGCCAATTTTTCTTCTTGCCCTTCAAGATCTGCCTGCAATTGCTTATTAGCTGAAGCTTTCTCCCATGTCTCTATTTCCATCTTGTTAATTTGTTTATGTATTTCATTTAATTGGTTATTAAGTTCTTTGCAACACGTCTCTTTGGCTTTCAGATCTCCAGTTAATTTAAGTTTAGTCTCTTCATTTTGCTGCTCCAAAACCCCAAGCTTCTGCTCTAATGAAATAATGAACTCTTGTTTCTCTTGTAATTCTTGTTTAATTGTTTCCTGACGTTCGGTATGTTCTATAAGCTTCCTAGATAACTCAGCCAGCTCCTCATCTTTTTTAGCGTTTTCCAAAACCAGTTTGTTATATGCATCTTTAATTGATTTTAACTCATTTTCAAGTGTCTGTGCTTTACTCTCTTTCTCTTTAAGCAAATTGTTCCATTTTTCCTTTAGAGTATTGTTTTCCTCAAGCTGAGATTTCAAATATTCGGTTTCTTTTCTTTGTTTATCCTCAGTTTCTTGTAGCTTTTCAGATGATTTACTGATTTGTTCTTTCAGCAAAGTAATTTGTGACTCACACTCCGCAAGTTTGTTATGATATGCAACATTGCTGGCTTTGATTTCAGAACGGAGATCCTTAATTGTAATGCTGTTCTCACTGCTTTGTCTTATTAATTCCTCATTTTCTTTGGTTTTAGCTTCATTCTCAACTCTAACTCTTTCTAGCTCTAGCCTCATTGTATTACTTTGCTCAGAAAGGACAGATATCTTCACGCTTGCATCTCTTACATCAGCTGTTTGTACTTCTTTCAGTAAATGAGCTTCCCTTTCAGCCTTTGATAAAGCCTCTTCCATCCCTCGTATTTCTTCCTCTTTGCATTGCACTTGACGCTTCAGGATGATAACCTGTTCAGAATATTCCGTCATATTCAAAGACAGGACAGACATCTCCCTGTCTTTTTCTGCCAGTGCTTCTTTAAGATTATCAATTTCTCTTTCACGTTTCTGGAGATCTTGAATAAGTTGAGATCTTTCCTCTAAATGGCTTGTATTCAATTTGTCAAGCTCTTCATTTGTCTGGTCCAGATCCAGCTGCATCGACTCTACCACGCCATCTTGTTTCAAAGTCTAAACATCAAGAAAATAATGTTACAAGAATACGTCAAACATATGTTAGAGGGAGAATGGAAGTTACATTCCACACGTAGAACGAGTATCTAAGGTAATCAATCCGTACCCAACTGCATAGTCACAAGATAACCATGTTATTCTTTAAATTGTTTTAGCATACAGGAATTTTACTGTATGTAATTTTTAGCAGCTAATGCCATTATTTTGCTGACATTTAAATGGGCCATGTCAAAAAGCCATAACATTTCTTCTCTTACTTTATTTTAATGAGTTACCTTTTCCTTCAGTGCAGCAACTTTTTCTGTTAGATCACTGATGACTGTTTTCTGCTCAGTGTTCTCCACTTCATAAACACTGCATTTCTTTAAGGCTTCGTTCAGCTTAGTATTAAAAGTAAAAGTCAATGTGATAGAAATATATAGAATTATATTAAAACTGTGATGTTAGAGTTATAATATTGAGTTTACGTAACAGTGGAGTTTATACTTTGAAATTAATAAACGAGGATAACTTATCACCCCAATAAAACATAATTACTTTCACGCAAAGCTCTGTGTTGGGTCTAAGAAATCCTTACACTCAACTTAAAGCAAAGCAATTACATGAAGTGAACAAAACTGTGAAGAAACAGAGCAAAAACCTTCAGATACAGAAAACAGCAATATTGCTGCTGGGACACAAGTAGAAAGTTATGGCTAATGCTTGCCAGTTCTAATAAATTAAATACTATTTAACTTACTTTTTGCTCAGTATGCACAAACTTTTCACCAAGCTCTTTGTTCAGAAGATCCCTTTCTTGAAGCAGTTTCCTCAAAGTTTCAATTTGTTCTAGTTTTTCAGTCGTACTCAACAGTTTTTGTTCTTTTTCTCCAAGTGAAGTTTCAAGGAAGCTATTTCTGTCACTTAATCTAAGAAGAAAATACGTATTTAGATATTTTGAAAACAAAGCTTGCTTTAAGCTTTCTAGACTTATTAGCCCCAAACTCTGTTCCTAAAAGAATAATTAATTTTACACTTTCCATTTAAACTTCCAAGTACAAAAGTAACATTACTGCTAACAGAAGCAGGAATGAAGTAACTCTCTTTCAAGTGTTTTAAGAAATTATACTTCTCATTAGAAGTTTAAGCTTAAAGCAAAGAAAGCTAATCCTGTACAGAGTTGTAAAGAACCTTTATTTTACCCTTTAAGCTGCTCATTCAAGCCAGAGATCAGAATTTGATCGTGCTCAATTTTTGTTCTTTTTCTCCAAGTGAAGTTTCAAGGAAGCTATTTCTGTCACTTAATCTAAGAAGAAAATACGTATTTAGATATTTTGAAAACAAAGCTTGCTTTAAGCTTTCTAGACTTATTAGCCCCAAACTCTGTTCCTAAAAGAATAATTAATTTTACACTTTCCATTTAAACTTCCAAGTACAAAAGTAACATTACTGCTAACAGAAGCAGGAATGAAGTAACTCTCTTTCAAGTGTTTTAAGAAATTATACTTCTCATTAGAAGTTTAAGCTTAAAGCAAAGAAAGCTAATCCTGTACAGAGTTGTAAAGAACCTTTATTTTACCCTTTAAGCTGCTCATTCAAGCCAGAGATCAGAATTTGATGCTTTTCTGCATCTCGCATTTGTTGGTTGCGTAATTGGGCGAGTTGAGTTTGCAAACGTTCATTTTCATTCTGCAACAAAATAATAATGATGAAGAGGGTTATCACATACAAACACCCAGAATAGGATATGATAACTGGAGTCGTGAAAATCTGACTCTTCAGCAGATTTACATCCTACACGGTCATAGAGACCGTTATTCTGGCAATTTAGCAGGTATCAGTGCAAAATACAACGCTAATATCACAAGTTCAGATGTGATATTAGTTCAAATAGGTGCAACCCACCTTTCAGAAATACCTCCTTCAGCAATGCTATGATAGCATGAACTCAAGGATGATTGCTGTATCCCCAAAACAACACACACACTCATACTGTGTTAAGGCAGCTTACTTATCTTAACAGGGGAAGCTACTGCTTTGAAAAAATACTTTCCTCATTGGTTTGAAGACAGTACCAAACTTGCAAATTTTTTTTGCCTATTTTTTTCAGGTTGAAGGAATGCAAAAACCTGCATATAGGGGATTGTGGAGAAAAGAAAAAGGAAGCAAGCTTCATTCACACAGCTTTTTTTTTTTTTTTTTTTAAACACAGTACAAATCTCCTACTCTAGCCAGATCCACTGCACCAATTCAAAAATAAAACCACAAAAAAAAAATCTGACAACAGCAACCAAAACCAAAAGCAGAACACATATCCAGAATTAACAGCAAATAGGACAAACATGGCAAACTTGTCACCTCTAATGAAAATAAGCTAGCATTTTGGAGGAGGCAGAACACACCTGTACAGCCCTCAATAGCTGCCCTTCTTCATCTACACCAAACGTTACCTGTATTGAAAGGCTTTGTTACAAGATTCTCAAGTAATAATTAATATGAGGTTGTCTTTCATCTTAAAATCATTAATTCTTTTTTATATATGTGCAACTTAACAGATAAAGAACTATGAATAATGCACCAAGCCTGAAAGAGTTTGAGTAAGAGATCAGTTGTGTCATTTAGCAAAAATAAGCTTTACAAATTATCAAACATAGTAACTTCTCAATCAGGAAATATTAAAAATAATTTTTCTGGTAAATATTTACTTTACTGTTCCTTTTGGTGCCTTCATTGAATAATTTTACAATATAAATATACATCAAATTAATATCTGGGGTTTAGATTTTATTTATAAAAATATTAAAATAATAATACACACACACACTTATATAAAAGAATCTTGAGGGATGCAAGAAGAGGGAGGCTTACGCCAGTAGTAACACAATCTAATTCTGGACCTTCTGACAAAGGCCCCCTACAAAGAATAATGAAAATCACGTTGCCTTTTACTATGTTTCTAAAACAAATAACAAAGCTTACTTCCAAACAAGTTTCTCTGTGTAATGACTTTTACTTTTGCTGAACAGAAGTGACAGGCTTCAACTTCAGAGCATAATATAGTACGTGTACACTCTCTGCCAACATAATTAGGAAGTATAAAGCAGGCTTTAGAGATTTTTGCTAGCTGCAAATTGACAGTTCTGTCTTACTGTAGGCTATGATTGTAAGAATATAAACAGAGAATAAAATGATTTTCTTATATCATCAGGTTTTACACAACTACAAAAGCTCACCTGAAGAGCCTCCATTCTACCTTGAAGCTGCAATCTATCTTCCAAATCCTGACAACGCTCTTCTAGAAAAAGAATTTGTTCCTGCAGTTGATTTCTTTCCAATTCCAACTCTTCAACCACACTCCGTAAACCTACTTAAGTCAAAGAAGAAAAATTATTTCAAGAAAGGTCTACTAAAATTCCTGAAGTCTAGAAATGGTTTCAGCTTTTTATTCACGATTCTCACCAGTGTTGGGCACAATCAGATCTCAACCATTACCAGTGGAAATGCTTGAGGCCCTGCGTTTCCAAAAATTAGATGGCAAAAGTACTCTTAACTGTTGAAAAACCAAAGTAAAGTTGCATAGCTCAAGAACCCAGAGAACCTGGCAGAAATATTCTAAACAGTACTGTGACTCAATCAACAGCATGGCTCATGTTGCTTTAATCACAAGTTACTTGCAGGATCAGATCTTAAGCAATTATTAATAAACAAAGTAAACTGGTCTGTATCAAAATTTGCAAGTGAGTCTATTCCACTTTAACAGTAAGACATATTTGCAGCCTTTACCACCGATATAAACACATCTGCATTAAAAAAAAATAAGAATTTGATTTTTAAATTAAAATTGCATACAGCAATGGAATGCAATTCTGTTTTGCAACATAACTGTTATATAGATTGGAAACACGTTCACAGGAACAAGACTCGTAACTTAAAAAACACATGATCTTGCCACATAGGATATTTCACGGGCACCAAGGCTCAACCAGTTCCAGTGTTTAGTCATATTTATATTCTACTTCTGAACCAAAACTAGGCAGTTCATCTAGCACGCACATGCTTTAAAATGAAAAGGAAGAAAACACAAGCCAAAAAAATTCAACAAAGATTAGAATACACCACAAATGGGTTGTTAGTTGAATTTGAAAACAAAAATAGACACAAAATACAGACGCTGTGCATGCTTTAATAAACTGTCTAGTCGCTATCACACCTGCATTAGGTGAAGTGTACTCTGGCCACCAACCTCCCATATTTTCTCCTTCAGCTGAATCAGTGCTATCCAAGGTGACGTTCAGTTCTTGAAAGCATTGTTTTCTATCAAAGTTGTATTCTTCCTATACACAAAACATGAGAATGAAGTTTAATTTAAAGAAGAAAGGAAGCAAGGGTAAAATACACGTTCTGTTATTAAAAGCGTAGTTTCAATTAAAAGTCCTAAAACTCAGCAAGTGATTCAGGTGCCTAAATGTAAGTATATGGGATCGCTGCGGACACTAGAGTAACCTGCCCAGCTTCCAACCATTATTTCCAGAAAAGCAGAGTCTCCCACAGGTTTTGTATGGTATCTGCCAGGCCTTTGAAGATACCCTCAGGCATCTGAAAGGCCAATGGATAACTATGTTTGGATACCTTAACTGGTCCCCTGATTTCTACAGTTAATAGGGTTCTCTGCATCCCAGGGTAAAGCATCGGAGTTAACTAAAAATAAAATTATTCTTCCAATGGTATGTTAATGTGACAATGACATCCTAATTCTTCTTACAAAAGATTATCATTTTTTCGTGCAAGTTACAGCACCGACTACCTAGAAGTCCACCTGAATGAACTGACACTACTTACTAATTATTCAGTAAAGCCCACCAACAAAGAGGTTTGTAAAGACTGTATCTAAACCAAAAACGGCCTTAACATATTAAGCATGCACATAGCTTCAAGCATGTGAATTACTCCAAAGGGAAGCTCATTATTTTTCAGTGTAAAATTAAGTAGACTCATTACTCAAGGAATAGAGAGGTGTGATGCCATCGGAATTTCTCATCTGCTGGCTACATACACGATCATTAAATTTACCAAAGTTTTCAGTTACGTAACTAATCTAAGTTCTTAAGCCCGTAATGTTTTTAAGTGAAAAGCACCATATAAATAATAGTACTTTCCGTATTTTTATTAACATACAGGTAGAAATAAACTCTTCTCTCTTTTAACCCACCTGAACCTTCCTGCTGGTCTGATTGCTTTTTCTTCTTGCCTGCTGCAGCCTGCCCATTCCTTGAACTGTGGTCAGTTCCTCCTCCAGCTCCTGTTGCCCTGAGACTATGGCTGGATCAGAGCAGCCAGGAAAGAACCAGTCATCCTCAATCAGTTTTGTGCCACAGGAAAGCAATTACATTTCTATCAGACACTACTACATGACAAGAGACCAGGGACAGGCTAAAGTCTCTATGAATGACTGACAGGAACAAGATTAAAGCAGCAATCCATTACGTTCACCTTGTGATTTCCCTCCAACATTACTATGTAGAACATAAGAATAAAGTCTGCATATCTCACTAAGAAGAAGCAAACTGAAGTCTAACTTTACTTCTTCATCAGCTCTAAATGAAGACTTTATACAGGAGATTGGAAAGGGTGAGGTTATGCTGATACTAAAAAAAAAGCCAACCAATTAAAATGCCAAATTACATCTCATTTCAATTTACCAGGTTAAAATATGCCTAATTGGTATGACAAAGGCATCAGCTAAACAGCTGTGGTTTTTATAATCTGAACAATCACATTCATTTTTAGGGAAATGACATGTGTCCCCTTCAACTTTAATTTTAGTATGAGCTACAAAGCCAGATAATTTGAGGAAGTCACAAGCATGTGTTACACTGCAAACTGGCATCAAACCATCTTATCATAAATTAATAATACCATTCTTTTTAAAACAAATACAGAATCACTTGTAAATAAAACACACCGAATAAATTCAGAATATGAAAGCTTAGGTATGCATCCTGTTCATGGTTAGAAAGTATTTTTCATTTAAAGTACATTCCCATCTGTTTTGTGGTATGACAAAACATGTTTGGGGTAACAGATTAGGAAATAGATGTTTAATGAAAAGCAGAAAAAACAGAGCAGCCAGTGAAAAGAAATGAAAGTAAAGGTGGCTCCATACTTTAACTGAAAATTAGATTAATTAGATAATTACAAATGTAGCTTGGTTAGAAATTATTTTTCATTTAAAGTACATTCCCATCTGTTTTGTGGTATGACAAAACATGTTTGGGGTAACAGATTAGGAAATAGATGTTTCATGCAAAGCAGACAAAACAGAGCAGCCAGTGAAAAGAAATGAAAGTAAAGGTGGCTCCATACTTTAACTGAAAATTAGATTAATTAGATAATTACAAATGTAGCTTTCAATTGAACCACATCACTCCACAGTTGTCCTCACAGTATGCAAAATTCAGAGAACTTATGTCGATGCATCTGTGAGGTAAACACCAGAAAGTATTAGGAGATTCAGCCCTACTGGGAATACTCAGCTTTCATCTGAGTTGTCCAAGGATTACTTGTACCACAAATTTCATTAACACACAATTGTGTAACACCTACTAGATTTAAGTTCTTCCTGTAATAGTTCAAAATTACATACTTAACATGTTGTCAGAACAGATTAGAGGAAAAAAGTTAAAGAAAAAAATTAATGACCCTTTTATAGTAGGACTGCTAAATTGGATTGTACTTCTGGTTTTAATTACACTGGCTTCTGGCACTGCCACTTTATCAGCATTCATTTTACACACCTTTGTTTATTTTCAAGTATAGATTCTACAATTTGTTTGTTTTTTTTTTAATCATTATACATACTTCTTCAAAGCCGTAAAAATAAATGCCAAATTTTGGTCACATGCCTTAAACCTCTGTTTACAAGAACTGTCATTGAAGTCACGATTCAAGGAGCAAGCATTATTCCAGATAAGAACTTAACCCCTTCTTTGGAGGGGAAAAAAAAAAATAAATTAAAAAAAAAAATCAATTTCTTGGAAGTTGAACTTGAGGTAATCTGGTTTTAAGTATAATCAGAATGAATAACACACTGTCCTTTAAGAACCCAAAATATTTAGGCTCCTAAGTATTGGATAACGAAAAAAAGAATGAAATTACCATTGTCACATGAAAAATAAAAGTACAGAAATCAGAGCTTTAGAACGATTTAGAACACTTAGGCAAGTGTTAAAACACTTTCAGTTAAATTCAGCATCGCTTTAACAACAATTAGGAAGTAAATGCATTTTCTCGTGTATTACAGCAGCTTATGGAGCTTTTCATTTGCAGTTATATCTAACGTAAAAGCTGAAAAACTTCCCAGAATACCTTTCTTCCAATACACACTGCATTTAAATTAACTAATGACATGCCTATATTTCCTTGTGTCACTATTCACACTAAATATAACAATCTTTAGTGGTTTGCAGAGGAAACAAGCCCCAGTCTATAAATATAATCAATACTGTCATCCTCTACGCTTTTGCAGCTCCCCACACATTCAACCCAAAAGAGACAATGGCAAATTGTCATAGACTATGATGGAATGAGTACTGAGTTTATATATTGCTTAAAATATTGGTAGCTAATATTAACGAATGCAAAGTTCTGCAATTTATGGGATGGAATGTAATTGTTGTTGTTTTTAAATACTCCTGAATTTCAAGTACTACTAAAAATATTTAAATTAATTTGATTCTTACTTAGTCACAACCACTTGCAGCAAGCCAAGAAATTTTTCTCTAGATAAGGTTACAACATAAATATGGAGTCAGCTGTTACTACAAAGAAAAATGAAGAAAGATGATTCGGTTAATATAAATGAAGAAACAGGTATTGCAAGGCAGGAAAAAAAAAAAAATTAAGTTAAAACCAGCATTTGTTACATGTATTGCTAAAAACCACATACCATCAATGGCAAATCTTATAAGGTACTGTTGGCGATTTCCTCAAAAGACGCAACAACAGAAGAAATCAGCAACAGTACATTACAAGTTGCCATTGCTGCAGGAACCTGCATGCACAAAACTGATGGGAAACTATGTTCTCGCTGGCTGACCAAATCGCAGTGTAGGGTAGGAGTGGAGGGGGAAGGGACGCTGAGTGCTCATCAGGTGTAACGGCAGGAAAAGAGAAACAGAAAGGTCATGCTTATCCCAAGGGGAAAAAAAATGCAAAATTAAACACGGACTGACGCAGATGAAATTTTACAGCTGTTATTAATATTGCATGTGGATCTGTAGTTACCACAGATGAGACAACAGGTAGCTTTAATGAAGGGAATATTATTCTCTTTCAATTCCAAAGCATTACATGCGTAAATCGCTCAAAAAGAAGAGATGTGATCCTTAAAACATTTCTATGCTTACATACTGAACTTCCAAATTGATCATGTAAATGAAAAATAATTCAATCGCAGTTAAAAAACAGAAGGCTCAAATTAACTAACTGGGTTAATTATGACAGTAGGTTGTGCACATTAAAATTTGCCATTAATCCCCACACAGTTAACTAACAGGACAAAAATTATAATACAGCACTAGATGGCATGGAAAAAAGCAGTAAAAACTATCCGAAATTTAACCAGACTTTTGTAAGTTTTAATAGAAGCTGCCTCACTTTCTCATCATGTTTTATTAATAATTTAGGAAACTATAAAACCTGAGATTACTTGAAATATTATTTTTTTTAGGTAATTTAATATTTTTAACTAGCTCCAAACTATTGCCAGTTAATGTTATTCAGATGACCTATACAAGTGACGCTTACTAACAGATTACTAACTATTCTAAGAAAGGTTTCTCATCACTTATATTTAAAGAGAAACTCTGTCTCAGGTACATTTTACCTTTTTAACTATCCAAACTATTGCCAGTTAATGTTATTCAGATGACCTATACAAGTGACGCTTACTAACAGATTACTAACTATTCTAAGAAAGGTTTCTCATCACTTATATTTAAAGAGAAACTCTGTCTCAGGTACATTTTACCAAAGCACCACCTTCATTCATCAAATTCTAACCAACACTACAGTTCCCCACACCTTCACTGCTTGTTCTAGGCAGGCAGCTTTAATATTTCAATGGTGAACTTTTTATCATTGATCATTCATACGCAGACAATAAGCTGTTGAAGTAAATTCAAGCAGTCTTACAGAGCAGCAACTCAGATGGCAAATGGAACAAGCACATCTACTCATAAAAATGATACAAAAAAGATGAATGTATGAAAAACAGATTCACAGAAATAGGAAAAAGTAGAAATTGCAAATTTAAGCAATTTCTCTAGCTATACTAATCTTATGACTACAGAAATGAGTCATGGTGGTGTGCTATCAAACACACACATATATATATATCATGTATAAATATGAGAATTTTATCGTAAATAAAACAATTCACCTTCTCTCTCCTCCTCAATCTGAGCCATTCTCAAGGCCATAGCAGATTTCTCTTCTCTGACTTGATCATGGGACTCCTCTGACTCTGGTACATTTTCTTGCCATTCCAAGAGCTGACTCTGCAATTCATCCACACTACCTGATTCACTGGCCTAACAAGAGAAATTGCGCATGAAAATATATTTACCAAATCCCACTGCAAATGTAAATAACGTTTTAAGTTGGCAAACCATTCACAGAGAAAGCAACCCATTATAATTCACCATTTTGCATAAATAAAAATCTATGAAAAAGTGATGATAATTGCTGTTGTAGATTATGTAAAATCAAGCCTCACCACTTCATAAAATATCAAAAATGCTACTGCCAGTTGCACTTTTAATCTGAAATATTTTTAAACGAAAAATGGCTTTTTTAACCAAAATATTTTTGTTGCACATTTTCAGCTTAGCAATGTTTCAAAGTAAAACAATATTCAACTGTCTTTATGTGGGATAACAAATCTCTATGAACCTTTTTTCCGTGAACAGAATAAAACTGTTTCTGCCTTCCCATCAAAATAAAAACTATTTCAAGATTTTACCAAAAAAAACCCACCTTCGCCACAAAATTTGGAAAAAATAATTCTTTATTAGCAAAATATAATTAACTGTTTCAAACTGGCTCCGCTGCTAGGGCTGTACAAAGTTGCCATGATTAAGGTATACTGTTAATCCATCTGAAGCCCTTTAGCAGAATTTTCTTTGTTATCCAGACCTGTACATTTGACAAGGTTACAGCTATTACTTCCTTCTGAAAGCTATTCGCATTGTATACAACGTACCAGCCACACTTTGATGACTCATGTTAAGTGTAACTAAATAAATAGTAAACTGCTTGGAAAAATATAATTTACGGTCTGTGGAAAAGTAAGTAGAAAGCAATCTTTTTAAGTAATTCAAAACCTGTCAGCTTGTTATCCAACTGAACAGCTACTGATGCTGACAATTCCATATATCACTAAATTAATTTTCAGCTCCAAAATCCAGCTAACGCGCTTTTCAAAGTCTAATTAGCACCGTTTGAGTTAATCAGTAACTCATATAAATAAATTTCAAAGCTAACCTGTGAAGCTGCCCTTTTTGTAACTTGGTCAAGATCAGCTTGCAATTTCCTTTGCTGCTCTTCATAGACTTCCAGCTTAGTCAGCAATTCTTCTATAAAAACATAATAAATTTGGCTCATTAGGACAAAATAGTAATAGGAAGATCAGTAAAAATTTAAAAGAAAGATTCAAAATGAAAATTCAGATGATAATTCTTTCCAGTTAGAAGACCTCTGTTGGGCTGTGTTGTCCACCTACCCGTGAAATTGACTTGATTATTAAATATTGATGAGTGCTTTAAATCTAACCTGCTAACAATTTAGACTGATGAACTGAAAATTCTACCTTTTTTCATTTGCAGAAAGGATGTCAGAGGAAATAACGCAAGGTGAAACAGAAAAATCTCTCCGAACTCTAAACTATCTGAGATTTTAAGCAAAAATTCTCCCTCAAATCCTTACAGAAGAAAAAAACGAGATAATTCTTAATTTACTTGAAATTCACTGCTCTCAAAAGTTTATTGTATAGACTCCGATAAATTGTCCAAGTATGTTTGGACTAATTTTTCCTCCTAAGAAGGTGCCTCCTCCACTTCCTGGGAAAGTTTACACATACCCTGCCTAAGCCAAAATGCAGCAAGTATTATGCACAGGTAGATTTAGGGAAGAAACAGCTGAGCTGTAACTCTGACTTAAGTACTGCACGCTATTGTTCAAAGTTGCATGAAGTTATTTCAGAATCTGTTTAAAAACAAAGATACGCTTCAAAAATGAGAAAGTTCATTTATCTTTGTCTCTTTACTTTGAATCATCCGCAAAAGAAAAATAGATTTTTTTTTTTACCATTTTGAGTTCTGATTTCATATAACGATTGCAGTTTTGACTGTAATTCTTCATTTTCAATTTCTAATTCTGAGACACGATTGTTTAAGGCAGATACATCATTATTCTTTGATGAAAACTAAAAGAAAAAAAAATAGGTATGAGTTTTTCAAATGCACCAAAACACCAGAAACACCGAGAAGTCAATGCAACTTTTTTTTCTGATTTTTTAGTAATATTCAGAATAGCTGTTTTTCTAATATTTGAAAGCGCAATAAACTAGCTAATCTCTAACAAATTTACTCCTGAATGCTGGTAACCCCAGTTTGTACTATTTTTTGTTGAAACTTCATCCTGTATCAACATTTTACATCCATTCAGTTTTTATACATTAATTCATATATAAAGATACTTTGGAGTAAATTCTTTTAATATTCTATTTACCCCATATTTTACTTTTTTCAGTCAAATCTCCTAGCACAGTAGATTTTAAGACAGGCATGGAATATTAAACATAATGTTACACATACATTTTTTAGTTCATCCTCCAGTTGTTTGATTCTTGATTTAGACCAAGCCTTCATTTTCAGAAACTTTGCTTCAGATTTGCTGGCCTCTTCCATTTTCAATTTCACTTGTACTAAGAAACGAGACAAAAAATTATTTAAAACCCTAGAAATATTCTTAAAACAAGATCTGTGTTTAATTCCTTTAGCAATTGGAAGTTATACTCTTAGAGAAGCCAACTGCATTTAAAGAAAAACATAAGAAATGTAGTGAGAAATTTACAGCTCACGTGATTATCCTGGTATTCCTATAAACCTCATTATTATAGTATTTGAGCACAGATACTTTTAAATTAGTGTGGCAATAACTCTTCCACCAAATTTAACGTAATTCTACTTGCAAGAGGTAGGAAATTGGCATACAATATGTAACAGTATGGGGCAAAGGAACCGTTCATATGTAACAACTGTTTAAACAGGATACCTTCTAAATCTTTCATCTTCTCTTTGGTTATAGACTCCGGATCTCTAACTTCTTTTGAGTTAGTCTGTCCACTACCACTTAATTCTGCCACTTGTTTCTTAAGCTGAAACAGGGCCTGATCTTTCTCTTGCAGCTCAGTTTCATGTTTCTCTTGAATTTCATGCAGTTCAGCATTATATTTCTCCCTAACTTTTGTCATTTCAAGCTCGTGTTTCTCCATCATGTCTCTTAACTGGGCTCTCATTACATGTTTCTCAGCATCCAGTTTAGACTGGAGGTTTTCTTTTTCAGACAGAAGACGTTTCAGGTTTTCATTAATCTCCTGTAAAAAAAAAAAACTTTGTATTTTAATGCAAAGTACTTTCAGTACCACTGCCAAATATCATATCTGTATTCCTACATACTTCTCCACATTACAATCAGAATTCTGTAATTTATAATAAACAATTACTGTTGGTAACCTGGCTCTACTACAAAAAGCTACTCAGCTCTAACTTTCCAAGACAGAAGTGGGGACTTCAGCAAAATGGCATCACTATTAGACTGCAAACTACATGCAACTTCTCCCATAGGTGAAAATGGAATAAAAAAAGAATGTTTGATTCTATGAAATATTAAAAAAAAAACCCAGAAGCAGATCTCTTCAACAGTGATCCCAAAGATTAAGAATGCTCACTACAATGCTGCCCAGGCGCTGTCACCTACATCCATTAAAATTAAAGTTGGCAAACTGATCTAGTTCTTCTTTACAGTATTTTGTTGCTATCTGGTTTTCTGTTAGTGCTTATTCTACTTTTAGTGCCTTTACATTAGTTATTTTAATACATAAAAGAGGTAGAAAAGATTACAGATCACTAACAGAGCAGTCCACTCACATTAGACCTGCTGTTCAAAAAACTACTTTCATAACACATAGACCTAGGAATACAAACTGTCCAAGGAAAGAAGCTGTGCAAAACAGCAGAAGGAACATTGCTTATGTAAATAAAGCAAGGCTTCCTGCTATTTTAATACTAAAGCTGAGATTCCATTACAGTTTAAAGTGCTTTAAGTTCATGTTGTCACAGTCAAACCTTCCCCCTACCCTCAAGGTGTGCATTTCTGTCCCCTCAACGTGCTAGCACTAGGTACTATCTGTTCTTGCAGAGCATCAGTGTAGGAAGATGCATCTAACCCAAACAGAAGAAAAAACAACCCTGCACAAGGCAGAGGCATAACAAATGGGAAGGACAAATGCAACAGGCTTAAACTACCATGGATCTTAACTACCTGAGCAGGACATCTACCTGGGTACATACTAGAAATAGTTTCAGCTAAGATTTTGATTCTGGCAGCCCTCTTGGTAAGTGGAAAATTTGTTGGAAATGGTATAGCTAAAATGCTGGACCTGGCACCCCAGACAGGCTATAATGTGTCTGTTTCAGCAGTGTCCCAGAAGCCTATCTGAGGGACTGCAACGTCCTTTTTGTACACTGTTTTCTACACTGAAGCAGCAGCACTCAAAGGCTATAAGCAGAGTTCATGCTAGGTGCTTAAACACAAAGAACCTTGATTACATATTGCTTTTGCAATCAGTAGAAATACAGCAAAAGGAAAGGCACACTACTAGCAAAACACTCTCTTTGGGGGGAAAAAAGCACGCCCCCTCAGTTTTGGGGCTCACTCCAGTCTCTAACTAGAGAAGCTGAAATCTTTTGACAGCAAAAAGTCTTCCCTACGTGGCAAGTTCCCAAAATGAATCAAGACAAACTACAGGCAAGAGTTGACAGTTTTATATTCTGTGGACTTTACCTCTCCTTTAAGTTAATTTCCTAACTGGAATTAGTATTTGTTTGCACAACTATGGTTGCATTATTAGCACGTCAAAGCCTTCCAGAGAACTGCCTAAATGTGTTATGCAGAATTATCTTCTGCGCACATCCAAACAGCTTTTTGAACTTGTAATTGACCTGATGAGTTTAGTTGCGCATGTAGGCTGTTTCTTACTTTCAATTGCTGGTCCTTGGCATCCAGTTCTTTTTGCAAGACATCTATCACCTGTGTCCTTCCCAGCATGACTTCTTCCTTTTCATGGAGCTTCTGTTTCAAGGCCTTTAGTAGCTAGCAAAAGGAAAAACAAAAAATCAAGCCATCAATAAAGGAGTTAAAACTTTCAGAAGAGAACAAAAAAAGAATTATCTTTATTTTCCCAATCAGACATCTGAACTGTGCTGCAGAGGTTAGTAATTACATGATTCCGAATTCCCATGTCCAACTAAATCAAAGCAAGCTGTTGAGTTTCCAAAGCAACGTACCTGTTCTAGGTCAGCACTGGCATCAGATTTAGCAGCTAATTTAAAGAGCTCCTGCTCATGCTTTTCTCTCTGTGCTTCCAGTTCCTTTTCCTTTTCCTGGATAATATTTTGAAACACACGTACCTAAAAACACATAGAAAGTAAATATGAAACCAGTCACAAAGGCATAGTAGAAGTACACTGAATTGTCTAACTAAAGGTACAGCAAGATAATGTATTCTATCTTAAGTCTGAATTTTGCTTCTGTTTAACAGTAAATATACTAATCCGTCAGTGATTACTGACGTCAGTGGTGCATGCGGATAAACCTCCAACTTACATAAAATTTGTCTCAATTCCACAATAACAAATTTTAAGTGAGAAGCATGGTACCATTCAATTTTGTTTAAGATCACAGATCTTCACCTTTCTTTTTTGGATGCCACTGTTCTGAGACTTCTAATTTCTAAAAGATTGCAATGATCATGTTCATTTCTAGAAAGTTTCTACCGATTAAGCCCAAACGGCAGCTTTGAAACCTAGCTGCCTCCTCCTCAAAAACTTGTATTCTACCTCCGACGTGTCTTTGTTAGCTATCTTACAATTTTTACAAGAACTGGAGATATCATTAGCGAGATTCCAGAAGCTATTTTGAATAAATTCACATAAAGTCCTACCCAGATTTGTATCTGAGTAATGACACTGTGCTCACCTAAATGGCTTTTACAGTCTCAACTGTTTGCCTTTTTCTTTCTTTCCTGTATCAAAACTAATTCCCTGTGTGCTAGTGAACAGGTGTGGTCATGTTCAGCATCAAAAGTAGCATTTTTGTTACAGATAAAATAAACTCAAACATCAAATGATGTGGGAAATACTGAGATTAATAGTCTCATACATGGTAGAACTCAAACGCTGAGAGATCAGGCACATCACATTAAAATCTGAGATTTAGCTTGCAAGGGAGTTGGAAGAGCCTGGTAACATCAAGGATTGGATAACATGCTCCCTAGTTCCATATTTTTTTTTTTTTTTTTTAAGTATTGTTTAACAGCTTGTTGTTGCTTGTCTTGGCCTGTTAATCAGCTGCTAACTTCTAGAAAAGTTTCCCATTAAGTATACCAAACTTCTTCAGCTGTTTTTCAGTCAGGAGGAAAAAACAATTTTTTTCTATGCTCTCATGGTAAAAAGTGTGCCAGATAGCTCACAGCACAAGTGAAAGTAATCTGCCAAATAGCCATTTGTGCCAAGAATGATTACAATAATCCAAAAACACTACTGGCCACTGCATGTGTGCATTTCTGCACCTTCAAATGTAGTGCTACGAGAAAGAGATGTTTGGAGGTTCTTCAACTAGAATTCTGCACAACTCATTTCACTCTGTTACACACTAGTTCCTCCGTGCCCAAACACCAGCCGCATCCTTGAACTCCTTTCCTGCATAAAACTTTCAACTTCAATTATCACCAGCACAAACCATCTAGCGCTTCACTATTCTCATTTCATCTGATCACCATATAGATCTTTACTCAAGATTCATCCCAAATTAAAAATGGCATTTCTTAACTATTGAGATAGAAACACTACAGCCAAGATGCCACTTCTTCCACCAAAGAATGTAAATATTTTTACAGCGTGTTTACTTACATTTTCCATATATGTAGCTTCTTTTCCTTGGAAACGCTCTCTTTCTTTGCTCTGAATATTTTTAAGACTCTCAATCTGTTCCTGGAACAAGCTACATTTTTCTTCACTGTCTCCAACCTTCTTGGTAAGGTTCTGAACTAGAATCTGCATGCTTTGTAGTGATGACTCTTTAACGGCCAGCTGATTCTTTAGAATGCAAATCAAAAGACAATTAAAAGAATGGACCCAGAATAAAAATAAAGCCATCATGAAGCCACCTCCTAGCCCTTCCCTCAGATAAAGCAACATTAAACTCAAAATTCAGGTTTGGTTTTAATTTGAATGAAATTTGTCAGCAGATTCTGAAGTCGATACTAACATGTATAAATGGTACTGACAAAAGTAGTAAAGAAATATAGATCTACTAATATAAATGAAAATAATCAGTAAAGAATTTTTATTCACATGAATAACTGCAGAGGATTTGTGCTTCAGAGAAGGATCCACCGTATAACGCATCAGAATTCGTTGATTCCTTGAAAACTCTATGGAGATTTTATATTTGAGCTGCTAATATACCTTCAATTCTTCATTGGGCAAGGGTATATCATTGGCAACACCACTTGATCCACACGCTATCTGTAAATCGATGATATAAGCATCTCTTTCAGCTAGCCTCTTTTCTTTCTCTGCCAGCATGGCATCCATTTCAGCCCCACGACAGCGCTGAGCCTCCAGTTCAACACTCTGAAAATGAAGAAGACAGCACTGCTTCTAATCTATACTTCCACCATGTACAGCACAGAAGAACGGTTTGCATTATTTCCTTATTGCCTGGTTTAGGGTACTGAAAAAATTACAATCAAATTTATAACCTGGTTGAATTTTAAGTGTAATCTTTAATTACTGAGCCTTTCTCTCTGAAATTCTGCAGCACTCACATTCCTGCCACTTGCCACAGTCAACAGTCACGTCCACAAAACACATCACTGCACAGAACAGCTACAAACCATAACATGAAATCATCCCTTGCCTACATTTCTTCCTGTTACGACTTATTTTTGCAACAAGAAAAACTGAAGCAAAACAGCATTTTTGTTCAAAATACAAGATTTAAATACAACGTTAACGCACAAAGTTGATATTTGTGTATTCTATTCCATTCATTTTCAAACGACTACACAAGAATGCTTGAGGATTCACTGCTCACTGAAGACACAGTGACAGAATTCTCGCTGCATTTGCTCAGGCACGTTGTAGCATATAAACTCTGTCTACTCAACAGAAAACTCTCAGAATACCTGTTTAGTAATGTAACTTATAGTTAAATATATAAATATAGTAAAATAAATATATTTAAACATAATCCTATACCACAAGTGTGAAAAGCCGCACACTCGGCATCATATAACACACCACCTTTTTTTGTAACTCTTCATTTTTTTGTGTGATCTGGGATTCTAGTTCTTCAATTCTCCTTCTCAGTACCAATATTTTCCCACGATTTGCCGCAGCATTTTCCTGATCACCATCTTTTGATGCCTGCAAAAACAGGGAGTTTTGCGTTCTGTAAATAGGTAACACCTCACTTCTGTACCTCTACCTATTCAGACAATACTGGTGAGAAAAAGTGGACTTTACTCACGGTTTGCAAGTGTAAATTGAACTGTTCCTAAGCACAATGTTTCCAATCAGAATTTCAGTAGGTATAACTACCGGGTTATAGAAATTATTTGCCATTATGAAAGAAATCAAGTGCAATTGCTAAGAATACGTTTTATTAGCAAAATAGCTCAGAAGCATAAATAATTAGCTACCGCGTGTCTTTGAGGACACCTAGGGACTTCAACAAACTGATCTGTTTCTGTTCCCTTTCAGCATACCTTTAAAAAGCAAATGTCCTAGAAGTATTAAAGCCTCACTGAAGTTATTTTAGAAGCTGTATGAAGTCAAAATACGCTACTTTGAAGAAATACAAGTCTACTCACACAACTGCGCTACTACAAACAGATCTGAGAATCTTCGTTAACAGTAAAACTCTGGTCACTTAAATGAGACATTCCTACGCTTAATTTACATTTTGCTACCAAGGACATTTTTGTATTTCCATTTTTATCTTGGACACTGAAGTAACAAGTTAGGTTTTGCTTCCATTTCTTCTCAAAAACTTATCTTCCTGATTCACGTGTGTTAAAAGTTTGAGCTGGTAATAAGATGAAGATCAGTAAGAATTTTTTTTACTAAAACAATCTGAAAGGAATGTACAATTTTCTAAATTTCTATAGAAAGATAAAAGAAGAATGAAATAGAAATACACAGATGGACTGACAGCACCCACACAGTCTACCCTGATCCTAATCTGACTCAGCTCAAAATTTGAACTTCGGTTCCACATTTGACTCCAGCACGCAAAACTGTCTACAGCCTTACAGAAATTAACGTCTGCTTTAAAATGTAAGGACACTTACCTTTTTTTGTTCTGCTTTTGCCTCTAAGCCTCCTGATACTGATAACTGTTTCTTCAGTTCTTCCAACTGTGAGGTCAATGATGCAACCTTGGCTTTGTTTTGCAGCTTCAACTTGGAAAGTTTGGCATCAGCAGATTCCTTCTCCTCCTACAAACATCAAAGTCACGAAGGACTAAATGAGCTACATGAACAACCGCATCCTTCAATTCTTCCATTAAGAAGAAAAAAAAGAGAGAGAGAGAAATCTAAAATCTTTCCCCTGAAGAGACATTATAATGTCACGTGCAACAGGTCTGCATATATGAAACAACCTTCCTTTCATTATTTAAACTTTCTGCACATGGTTATTATTATTGTATAGAATCCAGGGCATTATAATGTTAGAAATTTTCCTATTTTTTTATAGCAATACAAATTCAGGGCTTGATTTTTTAACAAGAACAGTTAATATTTTTATTTGGATGCAAAAAGAAAGACACCTTCATAATACTATAAAAGCATATTTCATTTTGTTTAAAGAGATGAGTTAATTTACAATGAGTTTTAGAAAATTCAATATTTCAACACCTTGCTGTTAGCATCCACAGAAGACATTTTTTAAAAAGTATAAAAATAGTCTCTTGCAGTGGGGAGGGTGAGCGAGCAGCTGTGTGGTGCTTAGTGGCTGACCAGAGTCAAACCACGACGTGCAGGAACAGACCAACCTTAGGACTGTTTAAAAAAACAGAGTAAAGAATAACAAACCCTCAAAAGTCTTCAGGGTATTAGATACAAATTCTTTCTAGTTCTGTCCTTCTTAATGCCAGTCAAAAGCAGAGCATAAATAGCAGCATTAATAGTAAGATCATTATACAACAAAAAGACATATATAGTGGAAGGAGAAATAAAAAATTATCTACAGAAATTCAGTCTGAGGTAAGCTGGCATCTCACTAAGTGTCCAGTAATGATATGGATGGTGGTTTTCCCCATATTTAGCCTAACATGACCGTGCACCTCTAGCTCTCGGGAAGTCAGTCTGTCCCTTGCAATTATTAAGTGCACCCGCTCATGCAAGGAACACATGTTGCCTGTGTAATTGCCAAACCCAGTTACAGTTTTGGAACAGAAAATACACTGGCAAAAAGCAGTAACGTCCAGAAACCGTAACAGCTAATTGTGACCAACGCTTCCTGTGTCCCTAGAGTTGCTGTAACTGAATATAAGCCTGTAGCTACGAAAACAGCTCATGATAAACAGGACTGAAGGGGTTTTTTAAACCAGTCTTTTTGACACGAATACACGCACGGTACCTTTAACTGAAGATCTTTATTTCGAAGCTCCGCATCCTTCTCTCTGACAAGCTCCTTTAGCTGCGTTACCAGCTGTTCAGTACTTGTCAGCTGTTCAGTCAAATCTGTCACCGACATGCTTCTTGCATCTTGTGAGCCTGCAGCCTGCAGACATTAAGTATACTTTGAACAAACAAAATGGTGCAGACAATACTGCTTCTGCAAAAAAGTCATCAGTTGGTGTTTGTTTGGGGTTTTTTTAAACACATTCAGCAAATCTTCTTAGAGTGCAATACTAAAACTTACATATACCGTGTGTACCTATACCAGATAAATCTTAGAAACTGGTTTAGGAATATTTGTTTGAGATACAGCAAAACCATCAAAGCATCTAGGTATCTAAAACTGTATTTCCTCATTTACTGGATTTGCATCGTAACAACCAGTAGTAATGTTACTGAACCTAGTGGCAACAAAATATTGATATTGAACATACTATACACAAAAAATACACTTGGGATAAAGCTCATGTAATTCCTACAGATGTTTTCTGAAAGCAAGATAAGCATAGTGAAGAGGAATAGAGCAGCTGTATTACGCACGAGAGATTAAATACCAAGCAAACAGGAAGCAAGAACCCAACCTGACTTTTAGAGTCCTGAAACTGAGTCATGGTAAAACTAGTTAAGCAAATTATTTACGAAAGAGCAAATACATACAATTAGTATACCATCAATTAAAGATTCTCTAAGTCAGAAATTCTTAAGACAATATTATTTAATAGTAATTCAATACTTACTGCTGTTTTGGAAGGAGAATCATCTCCACTACCCCATTTCCACATAGTTTCACGATGGCTATGAAAAAATAAATGAAATAATACCACGGTAATTATCAGTGACTCTCAGATAACTGTAACTAACTCGTACTTCTCTCTACATATTTCACTGTAAAACGCCTGAAACTAATTTGTTCAATTCTGACAGCACCTCTGATCTCCGCCACATTACTAGTTGTTGAGAAATAATGAAATTATGTACAAAATATGCATAATATGCCTTTTCTAAAAGCTGCTAGTCAGTAAAATGTCAATGCTATCAAAAATAATCCAAAGAAGTCTTTAAAAAGCAAATGCCATGAAGTATTATTCAGCAGAGTTGCTTCTTCCACATATAAATAGAAGATACAAGCCACATATAGTTTGCTAATATTTAACCTGACCTTAAACACTGCCTGCCAGTAGACTATAACAGGGATTATATCAACGCATATTTCTATAAAATCATACAAAAAGACTAAAAACATTAAAGAACACCAAACTGCATTAATTGCTGCGTGACTGCTGCATATCTGAAAAATACAACGAGTATTGCAACCCTTGAGGTCACTGATCAGCATATAAAATGCCTGGATCTGAAACCCCAGGAACAGCAAGTGTTCCTTGCTTCTTTTGCTCACAATCAAGTACCACAAATTTCTAAGTGGCACCAAAGTACCAGACATATACATAATTGCAGTATCTGATCACGGAAAGCCGTAGCTTCCTAATAAACACAAGTATAGGCCATAACAAGGTTTTAAAAAGCAAAATCCTAAAGACCGAGTAGGTACAAGGCAGCTCAAAGGTTAAGACCTTTACTGAATAACAGTGACAAACTTGGCTGAGCAAAAAAATGGGCAAAGTCAATAAAAGAGCCCATGCAGTAAATTCCAACTCGTGTCTTGGAGATATAACCTTAAGAGCAGACTAACATACCTTGTTCGGCCTCTGGATAATATTCCCAATAGCAGGGTGAAGTGAAAAGAGAAGCTGTACCGCTGTACATGTTCAGTAATTTTCACTCTCAACTAGCAACATCCAGAGGAAAATCATGTGTCCTTTCTAACCTGTATTACAGACTTCTGAAATATGCATACACAGATCAGGCCTGACTCTGGAAAGCAGTTTATAATAAACATTAGCACATAGCTTATCTTAAAGTACGGAATTTGGAAAGCAGTTTATAATAAACATTAGCACATAGCTTATCTTAAAAAGCATGCGGAATGATAGCAGAGGCTGCTTTTAAAGCCATTTATCGTTTCAAAGCTAAAACCAGGAATCACAGCCTGCAATCTATGGCCTACATTATCTACAAGGCCAAACCGGATTCTGCTAAGAATCTTTCCCAACATTAAAATCAACAAACGAGCCATGGGAATTACAGAACTTGTTATGAGAAGAGGTTTTTACTTACTACTCCAGAGCCATAACATCAAATCTGTTCTCAGTGAAAAGCTCATTTCCAGATACATAAAAGGGTTACCCAGGTACAAAGAGGACAAAATGACTCACTACATGTAACGTGGTGGTGCATTTGTATTTAATTCATGAATATTTTAGCTCATTTCCAGCTCTGACTGATGCAATCACTTTTGCCCACTTCATGTGCCAGCATTCCTACCCCAATACCTTAACTGCTACTTTCTGATGTATTTTTATTTACATCAGGGACACTAAATATTGACAAGTTTTCCAAATCAAGCTGGGAAACAAAACTGAACAAACTTTCCTTGCCCAGCATGAAGTCAAGCAATACTGGTTTTTGCTTTTCTTCTGGGGTACAGACAGCAAGTTAAAGCACTGACGAAGCTGCAATCCGAACGCTGGATCGCTCAACTCGATCCCTTCTCCTTGCAGTACATGTAAACAAAATTCAATTAAGTTTTCTATCACCATTTTCCTTCCTTTGGCGGCCTATCTCCTGGACACAGCACTATCGGGCATCAAGCATAAGAGAAGCAGGGAGTCCAGATTATCTGCGGCTACCCTCTCTGAATTTTTTTCTAATTTTTTTTATTTATCTGTCCCCTGTAAGTTCAAACCGCTCACCCTCACTTTCAAGGTTTCACATTGCTTCCTCACTGCCAGGACCTCATCCTGCTCTTCATCTCGCATATTCTACTGTGTTGATAACCATTCTTTGTCATCCACTACGCGCTCATTTCCATTAATCTCTTCTTCACTGAAGAACAACAGGCAGGATACTCGAACCCTTCACAAACTCCACAAGATACAACAGAGGCTCACTTAATTTCATGAAACAAGCTCCTTCTGATGCTCAAAGTACAACTGAGGTTTTGACTCTTATCACAACAGGATGTTACCAAAAAAAATAAAAAGTCCCATTGGCAGCTTTGCCTTCATACTCGTCCATTCTGTTGTCCCAGCACTAGCTGCAGCCAAATCCAGCTAAAAAAACTAAGCATGCGTTATTCATCTCGGTAGTTTCCAGCCTACTTACTCCCCTTGAGTCAGGTATCACAGGGCCCAGCACAAGGGGCACTCGGGAGCACACAGCAGCGGACGGGACAGATTTCAGCAGCAGCTCATGCTGAAGCGGTGACAGAAATCCCACAGCTTGAGGGTGAGCAATCTGCATGGTAAAATATCGAACTGCATTGTTACAAGTACCTATTTGGATGACTACCCAGGCTGAGAAACAGTCAACTGACTCCCACAGAACCACTCGTGTTTGTCTAACTTTCCCATCTACTCCAAAATCGTTCTGATAGAAAAAATGGCTTCAAAGAGCACTCATCTGAGTTCTCACTATGAAACTATTAAGGTAGGACCCTTCTCCCTTCTCTTGCAGAAATACAGACGATGGGAGAAAACGCTGAGGCAGAACTCCGCTCCTCTTACTACCAAGGAAGGTAACGGTAGCCCCCTTTCTCCTCTCTTCCACAAGACTACAGCTGAAAAGCAGACAACAGCAGAAGTGTGTAAAAACTTGGGTGTTTTATTATTTTAAATCCATTTCCTAGAACAATTTTGTGCTTTAAACAGGCACACTGAAAGAAAATAATTTTAATATAATTATTTTCTTCTTGTATCTGCACATTTTTGCTTTTACCCTTGTTTGATGGCTTGCCAAGATTTTGGTTCTTTTGCTGAATAAGCTACACTTGTTTTCAAATGGTCTGTGCCATCTAGGACTTAAAAGCTCTTGGATAAAAACTGCACAAACATATGACATACAGAAAAAGAAGCACAGACACCGAAGGCGTGTTAATCAAACCACAAGCACTCTGTAAAGTTAATATAACACTACATTTATATAGCTATTACTTGTGTCTATTATAAACACTATTTCTTAAAAACACTGACCACTTTTTCCTCTTAAAAATAACATGCAAGGGAAGTACTGTTTTATAACAGCGCACCGCTGGAGAAAGAAAGTAGCGGGGCAGAGCCCCCCATGAAGCGCAGGTGCGTGTGCGGCGCGGAGAATTAGCTATTTCCATCAGAGCAGCCGGGTGCAGTTCCTTCTGCCTGGCGCTCCTGCAGTGCAGTGCTACCACCAACCTGTGACTGGAGGTGCACGACGACGACGACACCGACACCGACACCATCACCACCATCACCACCACCACCACCACCACCCCCCGCCCCACCACAAAAA